>NC_054542.1:7616216-7628384 GCF_017654505.1 Polyodon spathula
AGGTACGTCTTTTTGAAAGCAGAACCCCTTTAGTTGCTTTCTGTGCACATTCAAAGAATGCCCTGCTGCACACACCTCAGCAATGATGGCAGCAGCAATGTTCAGGTGTTTCAATTGCAAATTCTGTTGCAACCTGCCTTTGTTGTGCTGCGTTTGCTCTCGTAGTCTATAATGTCATCAGAATGGATGGATGAACACCCTTACATGCTTCGCCATCTGTTTTTCAATGTTTTTTGACAGGATTCTTTGGCAAGTGTAAAAATGAAGCTCAGGGAGCTTTCCAGAACCCTCTTAAATGAAGTATTTTGAGCTGAGTATTAGGCTACAGTCCTAACGAAGCAGACCAGCTTTAAGGATAGATTTTAACATGCATTGTTGTTCCACTACAGGATTTTAGCTTAGGCTCCATTAGGATTACCTTAGCATATCACAATATGTTTTGACAAAAGGCTTACCTGGCTATTTAAACACGCTTACAGACTGCCCAGATGGGTTGATCTTGTGTTACCACCCAGAATCCTGTTGCATTAGATGACCATAATGCGCCATGAAAGGGGTCACTCCCCTATCCACACCCACAGGCATTAAAGGGAATGCAGAACAAGTCAAATGTGGTCACCAAAAGGGCATGTTGATAAAACAGACACCCCTGTTGCATAGATCAGTAATAGATACCAGTACGGCCCTTTGCTTGTTCTGGAAGAGCAGTAGAGTCTTCTGCTTCACTCATTTGTCCTTCCAGAACAGCAGAAAAAAACAAGTAGTTTGAAATTGATTCAATTCACATGGCTGTACAGCTAACATGAAAATCAGGAACATGTTTTGGAGAAGAACCAGAACCAAAGCTCTGTGTCTGGCTCAGTATTGTTGAGTGACGACCCAGGTATGTACATCACCCTATTATACCTAGAAAGCATCATTGGATGTTATTTTTGTGTTTGGAAATCTTTACAAAATAAAAAAACTTTGGACTTTGTAAATCTGACACGCTGTACCTGGTGCAATAACCTTGTCATTTTCCTAGTTCAACACATCAGAAAATACAAAAAATAACAAGTTTACTGTGCATATATATATATATATATATATATGGAAAATATAAAACTATATTTCTTTATATCGCCATACTGAGTTATATAATTACCATACAGGGTTATCATGTTGCTAAATATTAAATATATCATATTGTAATGATTTTTGCAGGTGGTTATTACAATCTGTATAGCATTTGCTTTTCCAATTCGCACTACTGTGTAACCATGTCTGCAGTGTGTGGCGCTTCATGCATCAGCCTTCAACCTCAAATATGCAATGTTTCTTGAGAGGCTTCCTTTGGGATTTTGGCACACATGAGAAGCATTTCCCTCATCCTCAGTATAATAACGTGCTACTGATAAATACCATATAATGGGGGAAAAGCTTTCTAAAAGGGGCCTTTGTCAAAAATGAGACCCACACAGCTAGCTGCAGTTTTTTTTAAGCAGTCATTTCTTATATAATTATGACATGTGTGTAAAAGCGCTAGCGTTTGAGTTAAGTGTTTGCAGACATACATATGTGTGGCCTGCTTTAATATGAGTGCCATCTGAGCCTGAGTGAAGTACAAGGTACCTCAGCTCTGAGCAGGGTTCTTATTTGTGTTATCATTCAATTAACATTGTCATTGAACTTCTGGAGAGGGAACCTGAAATGAAGTGGACTCTTAATGAGAATAACACTAACGCTCATCTATTAGAGTTTTAAAGGGGTCTGCACAGGCAACTCATCCCCAAACTCACATCACAAAGGTTTTAGGCTCACCAGCTTCTCATTCCTTAGATGCCATTAGATACATTTGAAATGTCTCACCAAAATACACAGAGGAACAGGAAGACAGCAATGCATACCATATACATCTGTTTTTCAAATAAGAAAAATTCAGACTGTATTCCTATGCGTTCTCGTGCTTATTACTGAGAGACACTGTGTTTTTTTTACAGTCCTCATTTTAAAAATACACTGTTCGTCTGTCCATCCATCTCTCTGTCACGTTCTACATGGGGAACACTTCTAGCACTTCTAGCTTCTATTAGAGGTTTCAGCTATAATCTGATCAAAGATTTTGTTTTACCAATATTTTTCACCTTTCGTGTACTGTGCAATTAGGCTGTTGCATCAGTGAATATCAAGCATTTGTAAGTTTATAGTTAATTGCATAGCTTTACCATCCCTTATATGATAAAATGATGAAACCTTGATCATTATCCTACATCGGGGTTATTTTAATCCATTCCAGTGCAGGACCTTGTCCCAACCATGTTCCTAATCGTTGAATTGAACAGAGCCTTGTTTAACCAGATCTTTAATTGGTTAATTACTCAATGAGGTATAAATCAGACCTGGGATCCATTATAATTAGAATTCCAATTCCAATGGCACTCTGTTCAATTCCAATTCCAGTTACAATTATGCTGCAGTAATTACAATTATAATTCAAATTACACGAAAAGTTACATAAACAACTACACACATTAACATGTTACATCTGATTAATTCTAAGGTCTAAGCCACTGAGCTACACTAAAGCCAAATGTGTTGCAGCAAGTGTGAAGTTGTCACTACTCTGCTGCACTGTCCTGGCTATATGCTGTCCTACAACAGCCACACTCTCAAAAACTACATGGAAACTACAGCAATCAAATACTGTGTTCCTCTGCATGTCTGGGATTAGGAGTAGTGCAGTCTAACAGGTGCAGGCTGAGACAGCCAAGACATGGACAGGAATGTGCCTGCATAGTGCCTCTTGAGACACAGCCAATGCAGTCTCATAACATCTCACCTGTGAAAATGATTTTCCCATTCTGGACATGACTCTTTCAGGAAGTCCAACTGAATTCATGACAGATGAAAGACTAGTCTGGGATTTAAAAACACCCCAAGGTTGGCGGGTTGACACCGCCGTGTGGAACATGAAAACGATGCCAGACGTTCGGGAGACACTGCAGCAGCAGAGAGCAGGGATGTTCAGAGAGTGCTTACATTCTTTTATTTTTTACATCATTGCTACACAAAGTTTTATTCTTTCTTTTGTAATGTTACTCTGTTTATTAATAGAGGGTTTCAAACTCTACTTTGATTTGGTTTTAGAAATTAGCCAGCAGAAAACTAAAAAAAAAAGGCAAGTGTTAAAGAAACGGTCTGGAAATGAGTCACCCATGTATTAAAAGAATCCAGTAACACATTGAAATAATGGAATGTGGCACTGTGTGAGGGACTTGCTCACACTGATTTCAGCTGCTCTTTACAGAGGGCAGATAACATGCTTATTATGTCAACTTTTGCAAATTAGTATGCAACAAATACAAATGAAATAATGCAACTCAATCAATAGCCTTGCATATATAAATGGAATAAGCTAGGGCTTGAAATATCAAACTACGTTGCATTACAAGTAGCCTAATGCAATGTGTCCTCTGCTTTATTACTCAAACTGTTAAAAAGGAGCTGTCTTTCGAACAACAATAATGCACCATGCAATTTAAATTAGACCAGGTGGGCTGTGCAGACATGAGAAGGTGATTGTGAGATAAGCATAACAGGAAATTGAGTGTTGAAGGATGGAAAACTGATGTCCAGATGGCAATCTGGGCATTAAATCATGTTTCTTCTTTACCTCAGACATTTGTGTATATGTGGGACATTCTCTTGGCACACTGTTAATGTTTTTGCTTCTGTGCTTTATAGACTCTTTTACTCAAATCCAGCACTGTCCCTGGTCTGGATTTACATTGACACAGACATATTTGCAGTCATGTTTCTAATATTGAAGTAGAACTGAAATGACTTATATGCATTTGAATTTTAGAATAACACGTGATAATATGAACAAATAAAAATGTTTTTGCATAAATAAATAAAAACATATTCAACATATTTTATACTCATCTTTACATCTGTATTTATTTTGCATTTTTTAAAGTGTCACTTGCGTTTTGGGGGGGTCAGTATATTCTCAAAACTTTTTTTTTTATCAAGATGTGTTTCAAATCTGTTGCATATATATTGTGTTTAACGGAATAATATCCAGACTCTTATTTAACTGTATCATAAAAACCTTAACTGCGAGAATGAGTCAAAGTGCTCCGCTAAACTGCCTTTGGCCATATACAGTATCGATACTATTAGCAACATTGGCAAAACCCTTAATGTAACACTCGATGGACTGGTCGATATATTTTCTGATTGACAGTTTCGAATAAGTGAACCGGGCAAAGCGGATTTGTCAGGGCACCGGTCCAGCGCTCAGCGACAGGCTGTCAGTCAGAATACGAAATAAGGCTAAACCTCGCCGATAAAATAATGAACACCAAATGCATGATATTTTTACAATGCTGCACGTTTTAATTTTACAGGCTAGCCCAATAGAGTGAACATTCAAAAAAGATACCGGCATATAGGCTACATATTTAGCAATTGGTGTATAATAAAATCAAGATCACAACATCTGAAATGTTGTAGACAGTTTAATATCATTCACATTATTGTAATTAGTATATAGCCCGATTAAACTATAGTTACCTCTAATTAATGATATATATGTATTTTATAACTTCTGTAATCAGGTATTCTGCAACTACAGCTATCCCTATTGCATACGTAGATCAAAGCAGGTAATAGCAACGTCATTTATTAGGCAATACAATAAGGCAAGGACAAGATAACCCTGCGCAAACAAATCCAAGGAAATTCTTCAAGCAGCGCTAAACCGTTTATTGGCTAGATAACATATCAATAGTAATATAGGCCTATACTAGGTGAATTTACAGGGCTATGTTTGGGTTAGATTATGGTAACTCTACAACATTATCGGCTTGAGAACAAGGTGCAGTGCTGTATTTATGGTATAACTACGATTTACATACATGCCTCATATATATATATATATATATATATATATATATATATATATATATATATATATATATATATATATATATATATGCATATGCAAATGGTTCTTCTTCCCGAAACCAGGGTTTGCAGGAACTTTATTTATAAAATAATTATAAATTTTGGAAAACACATGTAGGTTTTTACCGATCGTTTATAAGTATATATATTTATATATATATATATATATATATATATATATAATTACTACTATTTAAAAACTCATATATATATATATTATATAACTAATAATACCCCCGTTCTTCTCCTACAATTCGATAAGATAGACTCACCTTGGGATAATCTACAGCACCCTTTTAATTCAATCATTCGTCAACGCGCGCCAGTGACCTTGGTGCTCGTAGCACACCTGGCAGTGTTAAGAGTTCAATTAATGTATAAACTCCACAAACTAGGGCGTTCATAAGAGGCTATCATTCCTCAACTCGCGCCAGTGACCTTGGTGCTCGTAGCACACCTGGCAGTGTTAAGAGTTCAATTAATGTATAAACTCCACAAACTAGGGCGTTCATAAGAGGCTACCCAGCCTTCTCGGATTCCGTAGCGTCTAACAAAAGGCAGTCTTACAGAATGAGAATAATTGTCGTTAAAAGCCGCACCAGTTTATGTTTATAGGCAATGAGCAACTTGGTGTTCAGGTTCCAAAGCTAATCAAATAAAAATGGAAAGCAACCTTACTGGCAGATGAAGATCGAGTGCTTTTCGAGTGATATGTTTTGTTGAGGTTGTTTGTGACAGAAAAGTGGACCATTTTTTTAAGTGTACGAGCTACACACGTGTGCTGTTAATGGTAGCTAATTTATCAGGCTTATACTCTTCTACATAGTCTTTATTGACCCTGGTTTAAGATATCGAAGTATGGCCCCTTGTAGATTCCATTTAGAATGAATATTTTCATTGCATATCTACTTTTGTTCATTTTCAGAGCGTGCAATTTCGTGTTTCAACTTTTCACAAAAACTGCGCGGTAAAAAAAATAAAAGAGGTTTTTTTTGTTAAAATAAATGTCGGCCTATTTTATTTTTTGAGTGTTTTTGTCATTACTTTAACAATAACCTATTCCCGGTTTTTATATTATTATTATTATTATTATTATTATTATTATTATTATTATTATTATTATTATTATTTCAACTGATCAATACAATACAGGTAGTATAGTCATTTGATTTTCTTTGTCAAATCACAAACGCTAAAATATGGTTTGGTTGAGTCGAGTCGAATTTTAAACCATACGATAGCCCCGAAGACCTGCTTTGCAATATTGGAGGCTTCTGTTATACAACAGAGACAATATTAACGTGTGTAAATAAATACATTTTGCATTCATTTTCATTAATCAACCATGCGTTTCAATAAAGTGTTTCGTAAGTTGTCACAATGCTATTGGACTGTAGTGTTGGATAGTGAATTGCGGGTCTTCTTTGCAGGCTATAATGCCAGCGAAAGAGGCACATTTGACCCAGTGAAAATAAATTCGCCTTTTAATGGAACACAAATAGTGATCAAAGAAATTAGGAAGCCACCGGATTTGGCTTGTAAAGATCAGCTGTCAGCACCTAAAGGTATTCCATATCAGGGTAAGGTACAATCATCCATCAGGAATGACAGCCGCGCAGAAAGTGATAGTCTGAATATCATAGCCAGTGCAGAAACATAAATAAATTAACTGATTAGCCTTAAAAGGGGGGTTCTTTAGTTGTAATGGACGGGTATTGTTGGTGGTGCAATTAGCCTTCTCAAACATTTAAAATATTACACGTGGAATAACAAAGACTAGGCCTATAACATAAGGAATCCTATTTCGTTTTTACTCAGTACAAAGGTATATGGCCAAACCACCAATATTGTTCTAACGATACTGAAAAGGATAAAAAGCTCTTCATGTATTTATTTCGCTTAGTTAATAATATCATATAATAATAATATCATTTTTCTCACTTTCACTTGCAAAAATTAACTCCCCCGGTGTTTCAGAGTCAACACTTCAAAGGGGAAAAGTTCAACATTGCGCATTGAGTAGAATGTATATACCGGATTTACCCTTCAAAAATATTTTTAAACGATAGCTATTGCTTAATGTCTTTCTGCTGTGACAATGCAAAGCTGCGATTCAGCTTACTTTGACCTCTCCTGACGGAGTTATATTTGTATTTTTGTATTTTGCATTGATTTTTTTGGACTTATAACATCTTTCCTAGGTTTTGCTGTACGGCTTTACTCCCCATGGCTCAGTCCGTGCCTGTATTCCCCATTAATTGATTGAACCGCATTTGAACAGAACAGAGGCAATTTTCCAGAACAAATGTACAACTGAGAACACCCAAACTCGTTTCATACCACGTTTGTCAGCCTCGTTTGACTTCACAGGCTGACTACACGGTTAGCCCCGTGCGTTATACTGTGCCATTGTTAATTGTTAAGCCAATGTATTTTCTTTTGATCGGGGTTTAGCTCTATTAAGACTTTGTAAGGTCTCGGTTTCCTTCTCTCGTTTTGTTATGGTCTGAGTAATCGACAATTCGACAATTCAGGTTGTATGCTTGTGAACGGTCAATCATCAAGTGTGAATTTATATTAAGAAGGTGGACTATGATTGCCAGATTGACAGTTTTAAATAGCGCGTATTATCTATAGGTCTATATGTTGCATTATTAGCCTATTCGATATATTCTAAAGACATTAATACATAACGTGTAGCGAAAGCAGGTACAATGGCAATGCTCTGAAGCTCAGCTATTTGTTTTTTTTTTGTGATTGAAGTAGATTTTATAATAAATTGTAATAAAACAAATTAATAAATATTCTATGGCACTATCAGAGAGATGAGTTAACGGTGGAGTTCTCAAGTAAAGATACACACTGTACTGTCAGAGACAGATGAGTTATCGGCGAGGGTGGGTACTGGCTCATCCTTTCCCGCATATACACTAATGCCAAAGATACCAATGGACGTTAATCGACTTTCCAGGTGCATCGAACTGACAGCGAAGTCCGATTGCCTTCAGTAGCATGCAGTGCTGTGGCAAAGCACAGTTACTTTCAGGAAACAAACATCCCCTCAACTCACCTCACAATTTCTCTGCCAAGCGTATGTTTACGCGCGGCTGCGTGGTTCCCTGTGGATGAACTCCTCGAGTAATTGAAGCAATCCGCGCGCGTGCTGTAGCCTACAGTTCTCTTGGTTCATGATCAATTCGAAGGCGTCAGCCAGTGCACAAGAATGTGCCAAATAATACATTTTCAATGAATAATAGACTCATTAATTAAGAACAATTTATATTTTGCATTCTGAGAGTTGATGTGATCTAAAACTACAGGTGAAGTGAGTTTATTTCACGTATGCAATTAATACAATATTAAAATTAGCTGAAACTATAAAATGTATTATTTCGATGAATTAGCCCACAATGCAGCTACTCACTGAGAAGAAATATATACATATGAATATATATATATATATATATAGTATATCTATATATATATATATATATATATATATATATATATATATATATATATTCCCTGTAACAATCTTTCTACAAATGTACCATTACTTGACAATATTGTTCTGAAATGTACAGAGATGCACTGCAAAAAACAATCGTAAATGAAACCAGACTGGAACGAAAATTTAACCGAATAAATCGGACTGCATGTAAAGTTCAGTTAGAAACCTCTGTATCAAATCTTTAAACGCAAAAAAAATGTGCTCCATATTCAAAATATAAAGGAACGCACAATAAACTGTAGAATTGTGGTGGTAAACGCAATGGACCTAAGTCTTCATTTTCATACATGTATTTATTTGACAAGATAGCCGTTCTGACAATGGAAAATACTTGAATTTAACTTTTAACATTATCGTCATCATTTTAAATTAAAAACATTAAACGCGGTTAGTCAACATTTATATTCGTTTATTTGCCGCGGTTGCATGGAATTCGAGGCATCAAAACTCATTTAAACAAGTTTACCTAAAGGCTGTTGTCTTTCCTATATCAATTTGATGTAATGAATTCGCTTAATAGAGCACAGGCTGGCGGTTATAGGTATTTGATAATGAAAAGGTTGTCTATATTAAACTAAAACGAAACAACACACGTCTAATTATAGTCTAATTTAACCATGTCCAGAACTAATACTTACTTAATCTATAGTTGTAGGGAAATACTGTAAAGCAATTACAAAAAATGCTTTCCATATGTGATATACATAGTGCAAATAAGCGCTTCAATAAATAATATAGCAGTAACTATGCTGTGACTTGCGCTTCAAACACAGCTAACGAGTCATGTGGAGTGCGTTTTAGATTAAAGGCAGTTCTGTTTACAGAGCAAATAGTAATGGCTTATTAAAATCTCCCTCAAACAAGTTAAGGGTCATTTATTTCTGTAGATAATATCGATGCTATTAGTTCCCAGCTTGGTTTAATAGCCTGGATTGAGGTGAAGTGGATAAAGTACACTCGAAGAACCCCAATAATTATTATATTAAACACACATTCCTCTCTAATGAAATCAGCTTACTATACCTGCCATTCACGACGCTGACATTTGCCTTTGAAAGTGTAATGTGTATTATAAAAAAAAAAAAAAAGTTTTGACACAAATATTATTTGATATTTGATGGAGAGTAAACAGGTGTTGTCAGTGTATTAAGGACACTACGTTTACCACCGACAGTGTTGTAGTAATCAAACAATTACCGTGCAAATAATATTTCTTTGCATGAGTCTCTGCAACAACACATATTTCATTTTCTACAGTTATCCACACATAAAAATACAATTGTTAATGCCACTATCTGGGAGCAGATGCAGTATTTGTTTGATAGGTTTTTTTTTACTCGAGAGTTGCATTAACTAGTTTGTTTTTACCAAGTTTTAAATTCTATATAAACAGTATCCTCTTCTTCATACACTTTAAAAACTATTTAAAAAGGAGGGTGCATAAAGAATTAATTACACAGAAATATTTTGGAACAAAGTATAAGCACTATACTGTAAGACAATAACAAGCGTTAAGTAGTACATAATATAATTTATATATATATATATATAATATATATATCTATAATATATATATATAATATATAATAATATATTAATAAAATATGTAGACATAAGCTTTACGTTTAATTTCCAAACATTTTATATCGCCTACTCAGTTTATTTCGCAAAAAAGCGTGTACCTTTGAGTGTCGTGTGTATAGTCTATATTTATACAGTCATTTTCCCTAACATATAAATTAACATTACCAATAATAATAATAATAATAATAATAATAATAATAATAATAATAATAATAAATAATAATGAAGAACATCATTAACACCCAAGGGTTTAAGTTAATTAATCAATTAATATATCCATTAAAGAAAACGTGATAGAAAACTATGGAACAGCTACACTGGTATATGGAGCTTCTCTTTTAATGATTCCAAATGTTACATCTTGACCGCAACAAGGCATCTCTATAAATGGCAGCCCAGCCGCGTTTTAGACCCTGGTGGGTGTATGGAATTGACCTTTAAAATTCTATCTTCGTTTTTAAAAGACGTCCTTAAAAAAAAAAAAAAAAAAAAAACGAAAACGAAATCACTGTTGAAAATGTAATGTCTCTATAAGAAATGACACTGTTTAGCAAACCACACAAAGATATGTATATGTGAACAATACTTATTGGGGTGCTTGGAAGGAATCAGAGCCAGCTGTCATGTTATTTTGTGCTTTCTCCCAACCTCTCAATACAGTACCTGCTAGCATACCAGCAGAATACACTGTAATTCATACATCTACAGATCTGCGCCAGAATGTGGGATAAATGTATAAAGTGTTGAATTCATAACCATTAAACCGCACGGCTTGTCACTGGACCCCGCTAGACTTGCACGCACATATTTTTTTCAAGATCTTTCAACACACTTGACCCACTGTTTTCAATAAGCAGCATTTGATTAGCTATAAGTCAGCCACAATCTAGAAATAGCAATGCACACTTTATTATTATTATTATTATTATTATTATTATTATTATTATTATTATTATTATTATTATTATTATTATTATATATTATTATAAATCATATTTGCTCAACAGCCAGCCCTTTATAACTATGCCATATAAATTACAATATGAACTTAAACTGCATATAACATCTCTGAAACATCATCAGAGCTGGTAAAGGAAATGCATGGTCCATGTGTCCAGTAATGACAATAATGCCAAATCAGATGTCTTACATATGGCAAATAAATACAAAATCGACAAATGCGCGTTCTTATTTTAATTGCAAACCTCTGAATATGTGCACTTCACCCGGGGCGCTGCATTTGTATTATGACGTCACCGCCTGCTATTCTGTCCTTCGTTCGGCTTGAGTCCCGCCTCTTCCATTAGAATCCCTTGGCTCCCATGCGAAAGGAATTGACAGCAACATCTTGTTTAGAATCCCATTCTGTCTCTGGATTATCGGTCCTGGGTAATGGATAGTCGTCGATCTGTGACGGTTTGGAGTGGGTGGGAGTGCTGAGTGTGGAGGAACTCTGCACTGCTTACTTTCTTTAGCGACTCAGTGCGCTGCAACACCAGCAAATGACATGTGTGTGCGTTTCTGAATCCAGTCGTTATAGTTCGGTTTTGCAGGTGGAGTGCTGGATTAAAATACAAATAGCTGCACGGTATCGTCCAGGATTCCAATTATGAGGGAAATGAATGAGCGAGACGGATTGCAAATCAACGCACTCTATCTATAACCTCCGAGGGCCTTTCTTGTGTGCATCAATAAAAATCAGATTCAGTCCGATTTGGAACACCAGCGCATGGATGCCTACCAACCCACTGTATCCTTCTGCACCTATCGGCTGGACAAGAAACGATCTACACCCATATAACAGAATATCGCATCCTTTACCACTGCAAGCGGGGGGTTGCTGCAGGAATTGCACGCAAAGCGATTTAAATCATTAGGCTGCACTGCGCTATGTCTTGGGACCTGTAGCATCGTGACTTTACGCATTCTCTTGCATTTACCTCGGTTAAATGATCTCAACTCAAGTGGAATTCAAATTGTTTTGCTTCAGTTCCATGCAAATTTACATACTAGGTAGACGCTGGTGAAAGGGAAATATTTACAGCTGCTTTAAACGCACCTCGTTTTACAAATCCAGGACACTTACAAAGAAAACAATGCCGGGTACGGAACACCGCGAATAG
>NC_054542.1:7628884-7668884 GCF_017654505.1 Polyodon spathula
GCTGTCAGCCAGCACAGAGCCTCTGAAGGGTGTGCCACAGAAACACAAGCAGATGGGTTTTCTGACATCCCCAGCGATTACTGCACCTTGACTGCATTAATATATTTACCCACAGAGCCTGTGGTTCAAACAGCCCCATTCAATCTCTGATAACAACATCTGTCAGGCAATTAATAACAGCTGACTGTTATCAACTTCAGCTCACTTTAACATTTCATGGTTGACCTAGCCAAGCAAATCAGACTTTATTAGAATGTACACGCAATTTAGATACAGAGTCTAATTTTAGCTAAACTATGAATAGTTTCTACCATCGTCCTTCCTGTCCAGGCTGCTGGGGAGGTAGGTACGTCAGTGTCCTTCACATAGGAACTCTGTTCTCCAGATCCAGAGACAAAATCACTGCCACCTGTGCTGAAAGTGCACTGAAGCTGGGAGATGGGTCTCTGTGTTACCCAACCTTCTCGAGGTGGAGAAAACAACAGGGAGGAATTATTGAGACTTATTATTAAACAATAGACCCTCAGCTAGTACAGAAAAGCCTGTTTTTGAAGGCTAATAAAGACCGGCAAATTCTGCATTGTAACATACTTTACAGATACTATTCTCAGGTGTAAAGAAGCCTGGATATTGCATATGTCTGTGTGTATGAGATTCCCACAGTGTTAATATTGGTTTCTGTGTTGGCATATTGGGGGTGGGGTGGGGGGGGGGTGGATGGAGTATTGCTTTCCAGGCTAGTGTTTGACAACTCCAAGAACAATTCAATGAAACAATGTTTGTCAATGATACACCTATATACAGAGTATGCATGCATGCACAGTTTAAAGAAAGAATGGGCAAAGCAGTCCCTTCATGTTCTGCTTGAGAAAGCTACAACTGCAAACAACTACAAACTGAGGAGCAGAGACAATGTGTTTTCAGTTTTCAACAGCTATTAACAAAGAAATGAACCAAAATCTAATCTGGATGCACATAATTGCTATAGGTTTGCCATTCTAATTTCCAACTGCAGGTCTACACTGACAGCTTTGTACTGGCCTGTGCTGTGCTGTAAATTAAGCTATTTCTGCAACAAACTGCAATTCTTAAATAATATGCAATACACAGTATACGCCAATCCCAACCACAGGGTCTTGTGTTACTGAACAAACACTTGCACGCTTACATTTTCAGCTCATTTGCTTTGCTGACAAGCTGCTCAAGCCTTTCAGTACACAGTTCAAGTAGAAAGCTAACAGCACTGTTCATTTCTGTTTCCCAGGGTTCCCTCGGCTCCCATCCCCCATGTCCTTGGTGGCCTCTCGGCACGCCATCACCACAAAACAAGCAGGCGAGCCATCTCTGATGGGAATTCCCAGCCCTGTTCAATAAATAAACAGACTCTGGAGAAACCCACTGGTGTGATTGACAGACACGGGCATGCAGGCTTCCCTTCTGTGCCGGCAGCGATGATGTGATTCATACATAAATGGCATACTGCATGCAACACCAGTGATTACATTAATCAATTTACAGGTCGCACAGCAAAGCAAACAACTGATTTTTATTTTGAAGAGAGGGAGGTCTGTGCAATGTGTCTGGGAATTGTAATTATATATGTGTTTGTGTTCTCTTTTTCGTCATTCTGTCTGGAAGCACACTGGTCTGGATTTTCCATCGTATTAAACTATGCTGAAAACACCCTTCATTTAAATATCGCAGTTTAAAATGCAATATGAATATAAATGCTTTTTAAGAGTAAATGGAAATGTGAATTGCACAAGGAGTGATTATAGCTTTTTTTTTTTTTTTTACTTCAATAAAATAAATAAGTCTGTCTTATCATAAAAGCACAGTGGAAACTACTGCCTACTGTTCCATGGCGTATCATATACAGCATACAGCATGTTAATACACATATCTTCATTAAGCATTTCTAGTGATTAATGAGTATCTTGTTGGATTCTGATTCTCCTTGGATATAGAGCTGTTTGCTGTTTCTTAATTCTATGTATTTTTTTTATTTTTCTTTATTTCGATACTTAAACAATTTAAACAACTATAAATGCACGGTTTTCAATCAGATTTTTTTAAAGCAGTTATGGTACAAAGCATACATGGAAGCAAGTGTTATAGAATAAAAAAATAAACTTGTTTTAGTTAAAAATAATTACACACTTATAATTTACAATGAACATACTCACTGACTAATTATACCGAATTAAAAACCAACATTCAATTAAATTAAACACACCCAGTCATTTGCATCATCCAAGTTAAATAATGGTGGTAATTATATCTACTAAATAGATCTCTGAGTTTGAAGAGCTGGTATAGGTAGCTGAAAGTCTTCACAATAAAACAATTTGATCAACGATTTGATCAATCTTTTGAACATAGCTGGTAGATTTTAAATGTAATTTCTACAGGGAAATACTGAAATCTGAGTGAACCATACAAACATAAGAGTTAATGTATTTATCAGTATTCAGTTTTCTTAAGCCCTGCCTCAATTCAATGGCCGCTTACTTTAGAGGCTTCAGACATGATGATCCACACAATGAGGAATAAATACCCCATTGTTAAAGGGAAGTGGGAACTTTCCCATCATAATTCTCTTGGTTTGTATAATTATAACTAGATCAATGAAAAGTGCATCATTTTCTTTCAAAGGGAATGAAATATGTGGTTGTTTTGTGTCCCAAAACTATCCTGTTTACTTGATGACAGGCACAACAAAGAGGCCAGTTACAATTGTATTTTCTGTATTAATAAGAAGGGTCTTTTTTATAAGGGTTTAAACAACAGTGGTGTTTAGATCTGATGCTGATTAGACCAATTCAAAAGATCTTAATTCCTTAATCCACTGCAACTCCTCCAAGACCAACACTGCTGTTCTGTCATGTGAACTGGGACATGAACTGAAGGTAGACCTACAGGCATTGAAAGGTGTGCTCGCAGGAGGTGTCTGCTTTCAGCCACTTGTTCAATGGATTGGCAACACTGTAGATGAAAGTATTCATCCGTCAAGTTGTGACACCACCTCAAGAGCAAGCTTTGCCTGGAAGGACTGTCCTCTTAGGCGGGGAGGAAGCAGTCCAGTCTCCAATATTTGGACTCACTTTGTACACATCATAAAGCATGTATGTTACAGCCACCAATCACTGTTACAAATTTGCGAACAATATTGAAAGTGCTACCAATGAATACATGGTGTGTAGGGCGTCTTTTATTATTATAACCACGGCTTCACTTCATAGTCTTAACAACACACCAGACACACAACGTATTCACTTATATTAAAGGGAGCTGCGTCCGTACCAGAAGGAAGTGTGTGGCTCTGACCACATTATTATCATTATTTTTTTTTTTCGAGAATGTTAATTTCCCCATCGCTGAATATGACCAAAAAATCTCATTAAAAAAAAAAAAACGCTCATGCTCAGATGGTCAAATATAAAGGTTTTAAACTAAATGAATATTCGTGTGTGTTTGAATATTCTTCTAAGCCTGATTAGCTTGTCACTCTTCATGTAGTGGTGCTCTGAAATTCATGTGACAGGCAAAGCATCCGTTCTCCGGTGGTTTAATATCACTAGTCTTTGACGTCAGCTTGGTGAGTTCATACACATTCGAGCAGAACAGGCTCAGATTCAATGATTTTTCTTTTCTTTTGTAGCAGCTATGGGGTGCTATTTGTTAAAAAAAAAAAAGAGTCTTTTATTCCCAGATTTAACTTAAATTTCGTATTTTTTCCACAGATTCATAAATGTTGTGAAAAATAAATACTTTTTTTTTAAATGTGTACATTCAGATATAATTTATAAAAATAATTACAAGATGTAACATTTAGCTAAATATTTAACTAAATCTTAAATCTCTTAACAAGATTTAACATTTAGTTAAATATTTAACTGCCCAGATAAATCTGGAGTTTGCATGCAAATGAGCTCCACCCGCGTTTTGCTTTCACTTGATTTGATTGGCTCTTGTAATGCTGAAATTTGCATATTTCCTGATTAGCATTACAAGAGCCAATCAAATCACACATGGCACCCCATAGTGGACATGTGGTTTTTCATTTCAGTTTCCGCAAACAGGGCAGAAAAGTTATTTAATGTTACTAATTCAGTGGCTATCGTTGCATTAAATAAAACACTTCTGATCTGCTTCTCCTAAAAGCTTTGCACTTCATTTTTTATTGCATTCTATTGCATTTAAATTGCTATCTCTGAACCGCATGAAGAAACCAGTTTAATGAGAATCTAGCAATGCCTGAGTGCAGTGGGTCCAATACGTGGAGCTAGATCCATTTGTGGATCTCGAGAGATTTTTGGTGGATCTTGGGGCAAATCTGAACAAGCATCAACACTATAAGCATAGCAAAGTTTTAGCAAACAGAGCATACAAAGAAAAATGACATTAATTCCAGACACTAGATGGCGTTAATAACGGCACTTTGGCTTCTGTACCTCCGTAACCAGGGCAACAAGCATCCTCAACCAGTTGATTCGTAGTATGCTACAGTTGCGAGTTTGTGTTTGGAGGTTTCAATGGATCGCTTTGTGGTGCGAGTTACAGAAGATTGGGAAAGCCTCCTGTGCCTTCGAGCAGTACCGATTTGGATGAAAATATCTCAGTTTCAAAGAAGGCGAAGCTGGTGCCAAAGCCTAACAGTAACGGAAGATGGGAATTTGCAGTTATTTTTGGTTCCACATGCCTGTGGGACACGACGTTTTCAGCACTGACCAACCTGCAGTCGAAAAAGCCTGGAAAGCTTTCTGATCAAATCCTCGAGGCTCAGCTTTGTTGTTCTGTAACATCTTTTGAGTCTGAGTTGGAAAAGTCAAAACCAAAGCCCGCAAAGTTCACTCTAAACTTGCCACTGTATTTAGTTTTTGCAGAAAACAAAAATGTGTTCATTTGACTAAAATGTTTCTTTAATTGTAATAAATTCAAATGCTCATTGTTACTTTCATGGGGTGATTTCTATTGGAAAAAACATATCACAAAATATACAGCAGCTTTCAGAACTTTCTTTTCCTCTGATAAAAAAAATAAATTTTTCATCCTTTCTTAGTTAAAAATGCTGATATGTTTGCAGTCTGTTTTTTTTTTTTCATTGCTGCTTTAACATATTGGTCACCACTAGCTTAAAGCCAGAAAATCCTAATTGATCAAAATGCTTTTACTTTATTGTACTTTTGTTCACTTTATTGCTAGTGGATCATGGAGGCCACTGAGATCCACCAAAATCTGAATACTTGGTGTATTGACCACCACTGCCTTAGAGTTTGACTACGCCTTAGCGTGCTGTAAAACAAACAAAAAAAACTATAATTACTGCAGGGAAAAACTATTTATTATAAATGCATTTCTGAGTAGACAGATAACCACAGACAAGAAACTCTTTGTAGCACAGCTGCAAGAGTAAATAACCACGGGAGTTAACTGGCACAGCCTTAGTTCAAGAACAGTTGAAGAACAATTATGTGAATATAAGAACATAAGAACATTAGAAAGTTTACAAACGAGAGGAGGCCATTCGGCCCATCTTGCTCGTTTGGTTGTTAGTAGCTTATTGATCCCAAAATCTCCTCAAGCAGCTTCTTGAAGGATCCCAGGGTGTCAGCTTCAACAACATTACTGGGGAGTTGATTCCAGACCCTCACAATTCTCTGTGTAAAAAAGTGCCTCCTATTTTCTGTTCTGAATGCCCCTTTGTCTAATCTCCATTTGTGACCCCTGGTCCTTGTTTCTTTTTTCAGGCTGAAAAAGTCCCTTGGGTCGACACTGTCAATACCTTTTAGAATTTTGAATGCTTGAATTAGGTCGCCACGTAGTCTTCTTTGTTCAAGACTGAACAGATTCAATTCTTTTAGCCTGTCTGCATATGACATGCCTTTTAAGCCTGGAATAATTCTGGTCGCTCTTCTTTGCACTCTTTCTAGAGCAGCAATATCTTTTTTATAGCGAGGTGACCAGAACTGAACACAATATTCAAGATGAGGTCTTACTAGTGCATTGTACAGTTTTAACATTACTTCCCTTGATTTAAATTCAACACTTTTCACAATGTATCCGAGCATCTTGTTAGCCTTTTTTATAGCTTCCCCACATTGTCTAGATGAAGACATTTCTGAGTCAACAAAAACTCCTAGGTCTTTTTCATAGATTCCTTCTCCAATTTCAGTATCTCCCATATGATATTTATAATGTACATTTTTATTTCCTGCGTGCAGTACCTTACACTTTTCTCTATTAAATGTCATTTGCCATGTGTCTGCCCAGTTCTGAATCTTGTCTAGATCATTTTGAATGACCTTTGCTGCTGCAACAGTGTTTGCCACTCCTCCTACTTTTGTGTCATCTGCAAATTTAACAAGTTTGCTTACTATACCAGAATCTAAATCATTAATGTAGATTAGGAATAGCAGAGGACCTAATACTGATCCCTGTGGTACACCGCTGGTTACCACACTCCATTCTGAGGTTTTTCCTCTAATCAGTACTTTCTGTTTTCTACATGTTAACCACTCCCTAATCCATGTACATGTGTTTCCTTGAATCCCAACTGCGTTCAGTTTGAGAATTAATCTTTTTTGCGGGACTTTGTCAAAAGCTTTCTGGAAATCTAAATAAACCATGTCATATGCTTTGCAATTATCCATTATCGATGTTGCATCCTCAAAAAAATCAAGCAAGTTAGTTAGACACGATCTCCCTTTCCTAAAACCATGTTGACTGTCTCCCAGGACCCTGTTACCATATAGGTAATTTTCCATTTTGGATCTTATTATAGTTTCCATAAGTTTGCATATAATAGAAGTCAGGCTTACTGGTCTGTAGTTACCTGGTTCAGTTTTGTTTCCCTTTTTGTGGATCGGTATTACGTTTGCAATTTTCCAGTCTGTCGGTACCACCCCTGTGTCAAGAGACTGCTGCATGATCTTGGTTAGCGGTTTGTAAATTACTTCTTTCATTTCTTTGAGTACTACTGGGAGGATCTCATCCGGCCCAGGGGATTTGTTTATTTTAAGAGCTCCTAGTCCCTTTAACACTTCTGCCTCAGTTATGCTAAAGTTATTTAAAACTGGATAGGAACTGGATGACATGTGGGGCATGTTGTCAGTATCTTCCTTTGTAAAAACTTGTGAAAAGTAATCATTTAATATATTTGCTATTTTTTTTTCTTCATCTACGATTTTGCCATTTGTATCTCTTAAACATTTAATCTCCTCTTTGAATGTTCGCTTGCTGTTGTAATATTGGAAAAACATTTTGGAATTGGTTTTAGCTCCCTTAGCAATGTTCATTTCTATTTCTCTCTTGGCCTTTCTAACTTCCTTTTTGACTTGTGTTTGCAGTTCTGTGTACTCTTTCTGCGTACTTTCTTTTTGGTCCTTTTTTAATGCTCTGTAAAGTGCCTTTTTTCACTGAATATTTTTTTTAATTGATCTATTAAACCATTTTGGCAATTTAGTTTTACATTTAGATTTGTCTACTTTAGGGATATAATTGTTTTGCGCCTCTAGTACTACATTTTTGAAGAACAACCATCCTTCTTCTGTGGGTGTTTTCTCTATTTTACTCCAATCTACTTCTGTTAGTCTCTGTTTCATACCTTCATAGTTTGCTTTTCTAAAATTGTAAACCTTAGCTTTAGTCATTACTTTTGGGGATTTAAAAAACACTTCAAATGAGACCATGTTGTGGTCTGAGTTTGCCAGTGGTTCTCTGACCTCTGTTTTAGTTATTCTATCTTTGTTATTTGAAAAGACTAAATCAAGGCATGCCTCCCCTCTAGTCGGTGCCTTGACAAATTGTGTTAGGAAGCAGTCATTTGTCATTTCCACCATTTCTATTTCATCCTTCGCGCTACCCACCGGGTTTTCCCACTTTATTTGGGGGAAGTTGAAATCCCCCATTAGTATGGCTTCTCCTTTGCTACACACATTTCTAATGTCATTGTATAACAGATTATTGTGCTCACCGTCTGAATCTGGCGGTCTATAGCATGCTCCTATTATTATGCCCTTTGAATTTTTGTCCGTTATTCTGACCCATATTGATTCGGTTTTATTTTCTTTGTCCAGGTTTAACACCTGGGCTTCAAGACTGTTTCTTATGTATAGCACTACCCCTCCTCCTCTTCTGTCCTGCCTGTCTTTCCTATACAGTGAATACCCACAAATATTATATTCGTCCCCATCACTCTCAGACAACCACGTTTCTGTAACACCTATCACATCATAGTTACCTGTTAGTGCAGTAGCTTCAAGTTCTAGAATTTTGTTTCTGATACTTCTAGCATTTAGATAAATACATTTAATGGTTGTCTTACCTGAGTTGTTGTTCTTGTTTTGATGCGGTCTCCCTTCTGTTTTTTTGTTGATTTCTCCCCCCTTCCTTTCTAGTTTAAATGCTTCTGAACCTGCTCGAGGATCTTTTCTCCGAGTAGACTGGTTCCCTTGTTATTTAAATGCAGTCCATCCCGTCTATACAGATAGTCCTCGTTGTAGAATGTGGTCCAATGATCAAGATAGGTGAAGCCTTCCCGTGTGCACCACGTCTTCAGCCATGCGTTTTGATTAATTATTTCCAGCTGTCCATATGGTCCTTTGCAAGGTGCCGGTAGTATACCAGAAAATACCACAGTTTTGGTTTTCTCTTTTTAATTTCCTTCCTAGCTCTCTGAATTTGTTTTGCAGGGATTTTGGTCTGTCTCTTCCAATGTTGTTTGTACCGATGTGGACGACTACTACCGGGTCGTCTCCTGTTCGTTCTAGGAGCCTGTCCACGTTCTCAGTGATGTGCTTGACCGAGGCTCCCGGAAGGCAGCACACTGTTGTAGTAAGGGGGTCCAAACTGCGAATTGAACTTGCTGTGTTTCTCAATATGGAGTCCCCAACAATCATGACCTCCCTTCTTTTTGCTGTCTGGTCACCACTGTCAATGGGATCCTGGATGTTGTTCCTTTCATTCTCTTGTTGTTGGTTCTGCTCATCAAAATTCTGAAGTGACTCAAATCTGTTGGTTGTTTTGATTTCTGGTGGTTGTGTTTGACAAAGTTTCTTTTTTTCCCTGCTTCTGCCTACCTGAACCCAGCTGTTCTGACCTTCTATCTCCCTGGTGGCTTTCAGTCTGTTAGGGGTGATGCAGACTTCCATGAATTGTGGGTGTGCCAGTTCCTCAAGATCCTGTTGCTGTCTCACTTCTTCCAGCTCCATTTCTAGCATACTTACTAGTTTATGCAAATCCTGGATCGCGCGGCACTTTACGCACACTTGGTTTAGCTCCGCTGGGTTTTCTCGGATTTCTCACATCAAGCAGGTGTCACAGATTACTGGCTTGAAGACCATGTTGAGGGTTTTTTTTGAAGTTGAGTTTCTTCTGCAGTTGTCAACCTGCTTTCAAACTGCTTCTAAACTGCTCTGTACTTTTCCACGCCTGTACTTCTCCCACTCGCTGTCGCTGGGAAGACTGCCTTGTTTAACTGCGTTGTTCTGCTGTGCTGTTGGCTCCTCCCCTCGCCCGTGTCTCAGAACGGCGCTGAATTTGAATCAGCTGCTCTGAGTTTCAGCTTGTTTGTTATCAGAAAAACACACGTGGCTGTTTGACTTTGAGCTGCTGCTGTGTTTCCCCAATGGCCTCTGTTTTCTGATTAAAGCAATTCAAGATGCAATTTCTCCTTTCTGCTTCTAAACTGCTCTGTACTTTTCCACGCCTGTACTTCTCCCACTCGCTGTCGCTTCCACTCGCTACAATATGCAGTGTATATAAGCAGCACACAGCATATATCCAAGAGAATCTGAAGCCAACAGGATATTCATCAATCATTAGAAATACTTACTGAATATTTTAATAGTAATTGAATTTAATATATGTATATATACAGTATCACCTCACTGATGACATACAGGATCCCTTGAAATCTCATTTACCACAGATTATATTCTCTAATTCCACAGGGCTGTCAGTACAGCTATATGTTGATCAGGGATACACTGACAGACAGGGGTTATACTTTAATCCTTTCTACACAACGAAGTGCCTCTGTCTGAACCTTCATAACAAAATATATCGTAACCACATTGTGTTTGGTTACTACCTTGAAATCTGAGCTGGCTGCATGCTGGAACGCAACGCAATTAATGTAGCACTCCTTTGAGGGGGGTGATGGCATTTGTAAATAAGAATTGTACAGGTGCAGCACAGAATACAAGCCACCACGCTTGTGTCCTGGGTTGATTTATTGCTGCCTGGGACAGTCCTGTGTGATTAGTCAAATGGAAACTGACAATTATTTTACCAGAAGCCTACACTGAATCCTGGGGGCAGTTCTCTGAAATATCTTCAACTACGCAAACTGCAGTACTCTACATGTTTTTGTGATCCTAATAAAAGTTTACCACAGTAAATGTGCATGGAAATTTAGCATTTTCCCCTTGTTTTTACACACTATGCACCATACCTATTTGTGCTTTATTAAAAAAAAAGAAATATTCTGAGCATGTGTTTCATAACGACTGTATAGAAAAATGATACATTTTGAATGTGACAAAGCTGTTTTTTTCTGCTTTAATACATATTAAGTTTAATATTGAAAAGTGTATTTTTAGACCGTGATGTGCAGTAAAATAAGCCCCTTTTTACCATGAAAAATTTACAGCCCAGGATATAGCTTCTCTACTCTGGAACTCAAACTCTGCTGCATAAATTGAATGTGTTAAAAAAAAAAAAGGTTGGACTTGTTTCTGACTCAGCCGCAACACTCACTCTGATGTGATTAAGCAGACAGGACGGTTGTCGTGGTAACGCTTCATAATAAGTTTCATTAGTAACACGCAAACTAACGGTCAATAATATAGCTGATGAATGTATGGAAGATTTTGATGACAAGTAATATGTTTTTACACAGACACACGCACACGCACACACATGATCAAATTCATGGTTAAACAAAGAGGGAGCATTAATGACTCATTAAAACACCAAACAAGATAAAATGTTGCTTTCTTCTGTCCATAGAGGCACTATAACATTTAAGTGCTATTTTAGATTAGTTTAAAAGAGCAGATTATCAAACCAGGTGTGAGAATGGGGAGGGCAAATGCAACCCCAATAATCAGATACATCTGTGTTAAGTTTTCACAGAGCTTACACTTTATCAGTGTCAGCTGCCTGAAGTTATTTCTGGGCTCATTTTAATTGAGATGTTGAGATTTTGCATGTTGCTAACAAAGGTCAGCATGCTTCAGTTTCCCAAGGTTGCATTTCCAGCAAATACTTTACATGGTTTCAGTGCAACCTGACACAAACTACCTTGTCATTAAAGCTCAAATATTGATCCCCGAAAAATTCTCTGAAAATTAATTCCCGTGCACACTCAGTAACTATTTCTAGTAACTTTTAAATCACATTGTCATTTTCATTTATAATTAGTGTCCTGCATTTAGCTCTGCATTTAAAGAGTACTATGTAGAGTGTTCATTTCAGATTTCATCTTGTAGAGGCTGTGTGGTCTAGCGGTTAAAGAAACAGGTTTATAACCAGCATTGTACTCCCTGGTTCAAATCCCAGCTCAGCAACTGACTCCCTGTGTGACCCTGAGCAAGTCATTTAACTTCCTTGTGCTCTGTCTTTGGGGTGAGATGTTGTTGTAAGTGATGCTGATGCATAGTGCACACACCCTAGTCTTGTATCTTTGTGATGGTGGTCCACCTATGAAAGGTGCTATAGAAGAAGAAGACTGTGTGATACTGAGTGGTTGGTTTAAACTGCAAAACAGCCTTTAACTAACTAAATAAATAAAATCATTGCCTCTTTGTGTGAGAAAAGCTATTTATATCATGAAGGCGATGATCAGCAAGTTAATCTACTTTATTATTGTGTTATTGGTTAAGCAGTCCTTAAAATATATGAGAGGTATGACAACCACATCAGGAATAATCTCACAGGAACCCACATGTTGATCAGGAGTCTGCAAACAATTCATAAAGCTGACAGCAAACCCCACTGCAATCTACAGCAAGGAATTTAAAATGCATTCATTGTATCTTTCTAGAGGGTTAAACTTGTTAATAACAAAACAAACAAACACAAAACAACTCTAAGATACAGAACAGTACAAAAAAACCCCCAAAACTTAAAAGTAATGAAAAAGTGAATTTGTTCTCAGGTGAACTGCAATAATCTGCACAATGTTCACATTTTGAATGCAGTTGTTACAGAGCAGGGTTTCCCAATCCTGGTCCTGGTCTGGGGGACCCCTGTGTCTGCTGCTTTTCACTGCACCCGAGTTCTCAATTACTTCATTTAACCCGTCATTGAACTATTCATTAGCTTAATCAGACCTTTTTAATTGTTTTCAGCTTTTAAACGGTTGGAGTTTTCAAGTTAACTACGCAATTTTACAACTAACTTGAAATTGGCAACTTTTTATGAGCTGAAAATAATTAAAAAGGTCGAACTAAGCACATTATTAGTTCAATTAAGGGTTTGATTAAGTAATTGAGAACTCAGTTGGAATGAATTCCAGCAGATACAGAGGTCCCCCAGGACTAGGACTGGGAAACCCTGGTATAGAGAACATGATAACACAATATATATATATTCAGGTTACCATAGAAACATGTTCTTTTTCTATCGAGTTCGTGTTTACCTTGCAAATTGCTTTAAATCCGAAGCAGCTGGGCCTTGTCATCTTATTTAACTGGGATTTTTGCTTTCTTTAGAAATATATTTTAAGACTCTTTTTTGCTTGCTTGACTCCTGCTTCTGAGGTGCTGACCTGCATCTCACACCTCACAGATACTGTAGGAGGAAAATGCAATGAGTTTGGCTTAAAATACTTTAATAAATTGTGATAGCATGCGCGACGACTTGTGCAACAGCATGCTACTGCAACACGCATTGTTGCGTAATGCACTGCCCTTATTATTATTATTATTATTTAGATAACAGCTTGTCAGATTGTCATGATCCAGGCGCATATGAAGCCGTGCTTACATTTTTACATTTTTCTAGCTAGGAATGTCAGTTTCATCGCGAATATAACTGTATGGATGTAGAGGTGTATAGGCAGTGATTGGATGGGCTGGGGAACGAGCTGCTCTCTCAACCTCAGAGTCTGTTCCCTCCAGGGCAGACTGGAGGCATGCTTGCAGAGCAATGTGCAGAAAGCTGCTTTGCTGTTTTTATGCATTTCTTCTTCTGATTTTTTTTTTTATCCAAACAGATTTGATTTATGTAGGCATGCACATTAAACCCTGACCAATACATTATTCCAAGTGTACTCAGCAGAACATGCTTTCTTTAGAAGAATCAGGGAACCAGGGTCTCTCTGCCACTAGACATCGGGAGACCTTTCCATAATGGAGAGATGCTTCTATATGCTTACATTGCCCAGTTTATTTCCTGTAGCATATAAGAATGATGCATATGGATAGTCTAATAATAAGTGACACAACCTTTTATAACAAGTGCCAAGATAAGATAGTCTTGTATTATCTTTTAGTTCCTTTCAACATTACCCCCATGACATGCTTGAGATACAATCATTATCTTTGCATATATTTCTAGATTACTAGCCAATGATTTATTCCCGTTCCCCCGTACACCAAAGGCAGTCACGATATCAAACCAACACCATGGCTTTGCCGGTACCAGGCTTGCCCAGGCTATAACCCTAGACCATGTCATAACCTGTGATTTACATGCATTTTAAATGGAAAAGCTGTAAGAAACAACTGTAGCGACAACTAACAATCTGTCTTTTCTGTAAGCCATGCCAGGTTCACAACTCACTGCTCACTGCAATAGTCAGCACAAAGACAGCTATTTAGAAAGATGTTTCAAAATATATACATACAAAAACAGTTGACAGCAAAAGCAGCTCATTCAAGATTGGATAATGATGTCCTAGTTTGCACTGTTTGTAAAATAAATACATCAATAAATAATTGACAGGAACATTAAAACAATGCACACATTGGAAGAGCGTCATTGTGGCTGTCTCACTCATTCATTGCCTGGGGAGGTTCAGCCTCTGAAATGCAATGCACAGCAGCTAACTTTTTAACCTCTGGGAAAATAGCATTTCAGCTGGAAAACAGAGTTCTGTACAGGCTTCTGCTTTCTTAAACAATCTTCTATAAGCTTGGTTCAATGGGAATGTGAAATGCAGATGAACATGGATTGAATCAAATTCAGAGGCACGTCCAACCCCATCGCTAGCTACAAACCACTGGAGAAAGATGACTTCCTGTCAAGCAATGCATTTGATTTGATAAAAAAAGGTTAAAGAAAGAAAAAAAAAATCCACTTTGATTCCTAAAGCAAGATTCCTTTCTATGTGACTTCAACGAGGCATGGCAGGGCAAACCGAGACGTTACAGCGCCCACTACTTTATTTAAACAAACGAAAATAAATGGTTTTACAAAACACAAAAACAGAAGGCACAAGGGCCAAAACAAACAGAACAGGTGTAAACAAGTAGGTATATATAATACTAATAGCAATTGTTTAGTTACCATGGTAGCTCCCTTTACTCCTGTGTCGTTCTACCTCTGACATTCTCCACCTTGCAGCCAAACTGCAGCTCTTTTTTATTATGGCCGAGGGATTAAATAGCTATTAATTATCTTATTACCCCTTGGCAATAGTCTGCATGAGTTTATTGACTGTCAGCTGGTTAAATAATTACAACAATAACTAATAATAATAAATAAATATATACAAAAAGGCGGAACACTCCGCCACGCTTGTACAATTACGTTTTTGCCCGGAATGTGCCAGTAGGATGTACAATACAATGCTAATACAGTGCTATTGAAAATGAGAAACTGCCTGGCAAGATAGACTGATTGGCTAGATGGGCAGCCAACGGGATTTTGAAAATACATTGACGTGAGTTCCGGTTGGTGTCATCCTTAAAGGTGTCACATGAGCAGTGTCTAATTTATTAGAAACCAAGATTTAAGATTCAAACTCTATTTCAATCCTAGTATAGACATCAAAAAGCACCTTGGTTTTGTTGGTCAATCCTTTTGGGTGCTGTTTTCTTGTCGCCACCTGTGTCCACAGATGTCAGCAAATATTACAAAAACAAATACATACATTTTCCAGCATTGTTGTGTTCCCCCACCCCAGATCATTCATGATTCTCAATTACGAGTTACTGAGGTGCTTGGACGGAAACTGGCTCTGCATCACACCTAGCGATGAGGCAATATAATGCGTGTGTCAAGTGACTGACTGTGCAGCATTTACTGGTCAGCCCTAGAGCAGTTAAAGTTTGATTAGTTGGCTGCATGAATAAGCTTGGTATGATGACTAAATAATATTTTACTCAGTTTCTTTGCCGGCTATCTCTTCCAGAACACAGTAATGGCATGGCAAAGGAGACTGAACTTTCCTCGACACACCACTAAACAGCAATTACTGTCGGAAATGTGAACAAGCTGCACAGTACATACAGTGAAGTGACATTTGTGACACACTGTAATAGGCAGTTATTCTGTAGCTGTAGCTTTCTTTATTAAGAGCTAACCCTAACCCCAACCCTTAATTTTCTATTGCTATACAGTGGGGTGTACTTTTATTAGAACCCCCCCCCCCCCCCCCCCGGCTTCTGCTGTTCTGATTTATTGTGCATATGAAATCAAACCACTGCAATTTCTAGATTGGTTTTCGTGCCTTTTTTTGCTTCTGATAAAAAAGAAATGCTCTAACCTGACACTTTCTTCGTTCCTGTGCTTCTTTGATTAACTTAATTTCATTGGACAAATTCTATATCACATTGTAATGCCTTGTATGAAATACCCCTCCAGCCCAGAAGCCAGGCACAAATCAGCCAGCTACCATCATAAATAAGATTCCTGGCATCCTGTGCGTATCAAAAAGTGTTTTAGCTCCAGAGAAATAATATGCAGCATTTAAGGCAAAGGCCAAGAACGTGGCTCGTCACAGCTGGAAATATAATATCAACACAAAGCATTTCCTTTGAAAGCAAAGTCCAACTACTGTGATAGTTAATGTGTTAATTGTACTGTCTCTATTCAATTTGTTTCAGATCAGGAGTTACATCTTTAACTCTTGATTCACGGGACAGGAGCTAGGGCTGCATGGAGGAGTTGGGAATGGGAGAGAAGTGCTTTGTGACTTAGGAAAGAGAACGGGAGGTCGTCTCTGGCTCCCAGAAAACCTTCCTGGAGGAAGAGGCCAGCTCGGCTGGGCATCTAAGATTAGGAAGTGAGCTTCACTTGCCCTTCAGAGGTGGAGAGCATAGTGGAGGATGGAGGAAACGAAAAAAGGCAAGCAAGAGAATAAACCATAACTTTGAATAGGGAGCTTGCCCAAGCTCCGGACCCCTGAACCACACTAAGGTTACAAATCTTGAATGTTGTGTCTGATATACTGTTTTTAAAGGATGTGCTTATAGAATGTTAATGCACATTTTCGATGCATTTTGGATGCTTCTGCTTATGTAGTGGTGTGTTCAGGGAATTCATTGATTGGAATTAACGATTCTGTCACTGGATTTAAATTGGAAATGTTACCATTATTTCTATTTATTAATGGATGGTTTGACTCCTCCTTAAAAGATTCCATGCACTACCCTAACCTCTAACTAGCTAGACAAGCTAAAAATACATCTACAGCCTGTGCAAATGAGAAAAGGGTGAAGCGAGTGTGAAACCCACAGAAAGCTGCAGTTTCTGCATGTGTATAAACGTCTCAGCGGACCTGCTGTATACTGTCTCTGGCATTGCCTATCTTCTCTCTTGTAGTAGCATGTAGAACTGCAAAGCTCACAAATGTCAAACCTAATTGCCTGCTAGACTGAGTGGTCCCAGCGCAGAGCATTCTGAGACAAGCTTTAATAACACTGGGGCAGGTTGGGAACAAGGGGCTACATGTTGAGACACAACACAGTACCACTGGGTCTTAAAGTTTTCAGCAACATTTTCCTTCCTCCAAGTGATAGGAATTGCCTTATAGTACCAAATGAGGAAATAGAGCTGGAGTAAACCTTTTCAAACTTACATTAAACATTTCCCATGCGGTATCATGCTTGCCTTCCTATATGCCCTCGTTATAATTTACTAAACCTTGTTATAAATAATCTTTATATAGTGCCTTTCATAGTGAACCACCATCACAAAGCACTTTACAAAATCTGAGACTAGGGTGCGTGAAATACGCATCAGCTGCAGAGTCACTTACAACCACGTCTCACCCAAAAGATGAAGCATAAGGAGGTTAAGTGACTTGCTCAGGGTCACACAATGAGTCAGTGGCTGAGCTAAGATTTGAACCAGGAACCTGCAGGTTACATGCTTTTTTATTTAACCCCTGGACCACACAGCCTCCTATAATGGTTATGGATTTCACCATGGTATAGCACAGTTACATTTAAGTGAGAAGTAGACAGCCAAGCAAATGCTTCAGGAAGGAAGAAACGGAGATGCACTGTGTTACAAAAATGTACAGCACTATATTTGAACAGTTAAAGGAGGGAATCTTGTTTTATATATATTATTCATACTTTGCCCTCAAGTAGTAAGAAGTGTGTGTGTGTGTGTGCATGACTTAAACTAGCACATTATCATTTCATCTGAGAGTGCCTGCATACACCTTGTTCTAGAATGTTAACACAAGAATCTGATCCCCACTACTGTAAAATACAATGCCACAGAAAGAGTGAACAAGGAAGTCCATTACTGTGCACTCTTTGGCTAAGATACTTAGACAGAACAGGCAATGAAACCATATTAGTTAATTCAGTACAACACTTTCATATAGCGTGCCATAAGAACTTAGTGTGAGTAATTATACAGAGACGAACATTGAGAATCGGACCCATTCTAGAATGGGACAGCTGAACAATTAATAATGAAAAAGTCTCAAAGAGTGCACTTGATTCTAGAGCTCAGCAGGATCTTCTAAAGCTAATCAAACAGAAGGCACTTACATAGAAATTTCTTCCATTTCTGTAACTTAATGTTAAGCATGCTTTTCAAGGATTTGCCTGCATGATTCGAATCATTAAATATGCCATCCCTTGGGACATAACATAATGAGAACTGGTTAAAAAAACAATTCGATTATCCATCAGATCTATCCTGTAAATCACAAACCTCAGCATGAGGGTTACCCAGGACTGGGGCAATGATATCCAAAAACGCATTAGCCCAAACACTTGATGGTTATGCATGTACACTAATAAATCATCACCTGATCTGTGTAACCTGATAAAAAGGAAATTGCATGGAGGCATGAAAGGGTTCATTAATAGATACATATTGTTAATAACTACTTAGGTATGTCATGTTGCAGATTACTACTGGGAGGAGTGCTAACCAAGGGTTAATATCAATGTTTGTATCTGTTATTAGCACCAGCAATGAGATCCCTTTTCCTCTGTTGAGGATCTTTTCTTTCTTTGTATTTTATACTTCAGTTTAGAATATGCACGTATTTCAAAAACAACACTACAGTATAAATGAAACATTGCTGCTTGCTGTAGTTAACTGGAACTCTCTAGCTGCAATCAGACGATGTGACCATAAGCACCGGTACCTGGATGAAACAGGAATCTGATCTACAGTGTCGGATTTGAAATATTCAAATTCACACATTATTAACGTAAAAAAAGGTGAAGAACCAAAATATTTTCAGTAGAATAAAAGGGGACTTATAAAATTGATAAGAAATTAATTTTTAAAGCATGGATTAGCAATACTTTAATTCACATGGGTGCATTTATTATATGATGTACTGACAGTTCGTGCGTGAGCCTTATCTTATTTCTACAATCCTAATAAAAGAATTAAACCACAGGCCAAGCTAGCACACACAGTGTGTGCCCAATAACACAAATTATCACTGAGCAGAGAAAGTGTTATTGAATAATCAAACACTGGGGTGGTCATGCATATTGATGAGAATTAATAACGATAAAAAAACACACCAGCGCATCCCTAAATAACAAGCAGAATGCAGTACGTACACATTTACTCCCACCCTTAACATGACATCCTCACACACTACTTTAACATGCATATTATAAATCACTTTTTTCAACTCAGAAGGTTTCATTTTCTTACATCTCATGCTATGATAAGTCAATTTGTCTGAGGAAAAATCCCTTGGTTTTAGCAGGGAATATCAGTGAACCAGCAATAATCTCCATGGTAACAGGCTTCTCAATCCATCGGGCTCCCACAATAGCAAATACACAGTGTGCAGAGGGAAGTGGTAACAGTCTATTGTGGTTGCTATGTTTTAATTATTTTTTTTTTTTTACTAGGGTATTTGCCACCTCTATTTTGCCTCATAATAGCCAGCTGGCAGCAGATTACGTTACATAGCTATTCTTTTTCCACTTACTTTGAAACCACATAAGAGTTGTGTTTGTAGGCGGAGAAGAACTATATTTAACAAAAGAGCCTCTTTATAACCTCCTCCACCCACAACCCTCCGCTAGGAGATGTACATCACACTTATATCTTTAGACACGCCCAGCAGATCTATCATCCAATTCTAATTAGCCTGGCATGGACATTCAGTAGCACGAGTGCCAGAATTTAGGTCATGGTGACCTACTTTTTCTGTTTGTATGTATTTTTGAAAATTTTATTTAGAACCTCTGATCAAATTGGGAAGATACACATTTCTACATCATGGTGCCCCACCTGTGCCTGAATCTGAGAGGAGTGTACAGATCATGCTGGAAATACAAGACTTCACGGGAACAATGCAGTACTCTGGCCAAAGGAACTGGACTAACCACAAATAATAACCGCTCTCCAGTATTTACAATAGTCTATGCTGCTATTCTGAGTGATCATTTAATCATACAAATAGACACATAACGAATATGGTATTCAAAATAAAATCTACAATAGACCTATTGACTACTTGTATTGCTAGTTCTGCCACTACTAATAATACGGAGTGTGCACCAATCCAAACAGCCACCTAATGGACTGCTCCATCGTTTTTCCACTGCCCTGTGAAGGCTGGTTTTCATACTTATAGGACATGTTGTTGATGTTTATTTTAATATACAACTCATAAGAAAGTAAATAAGGCAAATGCTGGACCAAACCTTGATCAGCCATGATCCCTGATCCTTGAAAAATGTTCCCAGATAAGCTGTCGGGATATCAGTTCATCTTTGAACTAAGGCAAATGTTTCAAGGAGATGTTGTTACATCCTTCCAGCAACCTTTGCAACCTCTCTGTGACCCCCCCACGTGTAAACAAAATCACTATGGATTCACCACTAGAGTTTGTTGTTTGGCAGCTAAGGCGAGAATAATAAATGTCCTTTATTTGACTCTTTTGTTGTTTTTGGTTTTTTGATGTAATTAATAATAGAGATAGGGCTAGATTCTCAAAACTATTTACTCTGAAAGGAAAATACACCAATTACAACATTAAAAAGTATAGAAATTTGAGATACTCACAAGCCCCTAAATGAAATATAGTTTGTGAGTTTCTGATTTGCTTACTTTATTGAGTGTCTATTAGTATCTGATAATGTTACACTCATGATCATTTAAAGATAATAGCTTTGAAATTACAGCCTGTGGATTCCTAAGGTTAGTTATTTTATTTTCATCAGAAGCAAAGTTTACTGCAGCTATAAAGGAACGCTCCTATCAGTTCAGTGTTGTATGAGTTTACAAGGTTCCCTAATCTTACGAGTGCTGCAAAAGTATTGCTAGACTAAATGGGACTTCACTCTTTAGCATGTTTTTATAACTCTAATTGGCGTACTTCATCACCTGCTCCTAATTCCCTGGATAGTGTTTACACATGAAAATGAATTCCTAGATTTCTAATGAGCACTATGAAATTAAAATAATTATATATATATATATATATATATATATATATATATATATATATATATATATATATATATATATATATATATATATATAATTATGGATATATGGGTTGCATGAATGTTCATTTTACATTTTGTGTTGACTGTGAACACAATATTTTAGGCTATACATATGCAGCCCAATGATTGACTTGTTTGTACAGTATGTACACTTTTATATTTATCAACCCAATTTAAATATTCAGTTGCTGAATGCAAACAGAGAATGTGTGCTACTCAACATACAGAGCAACAAATGAAATATACCCATGAGGAAAGCAGGTGGTCTAATCTGATAATTACTTTTGTAAAACAACGTATTTTTCCTGCTGGCATAATGCACTGTTTTCAGGGAGCAGACACTGTAAATAAGCTTTTACAGTTTTAAAACACACTGTAAATGTAAAACTGTCATGTAATGACAAACGCTGTGTTCTGTAATAAGTACAGTTTGGTGATGCTGAAGTCTACTTTGGTGAGAGTGCTTGAATTAACATTGAGATCTGTCTAATCTAACAGAGCTACGGTACATGTTTAATTTGGACACACTAAAATTTACCCCCACCTTTCCCCTCACCGCAGCAATTTCCTGCACAGCTCAGGAGACATGAAGGTTCAATGGGTGTCCATCGATTCCACGACCAAGCCAGATTCCTTTTTCACCCAGGAACATGACAGCAGATATCAGAGAGCTACCAACCTCTAGAGGACAAATGCCAGCCCTGGTGGTGTCTAGCACGGTTTGCTGTAGCACACCACTTGGCTAAGCTTATTCCAGGTGAGCTACTCAGGAACTGCCCATGGTTTCAACCCGTGATATTAGGGGTTATCAGCTGCATGCATGTTTGATTACAACACCAAGAGCCACCTGTTCCCTCTTGAATCAGTACCAAATAAGTTTGGCTTGGCTTCAGAGCAAGTCAATTTGAGAAATGCATTATTTCTTTTAAAAAGTACTGTTTAACACACAAATACATCTCTGAGACTACTTTTTATTCTGTATGATTGCATATAACAGCCTGGGAAACTAAAGAGAAAAGGTATGTTATCATTCCCTGGTAAAGTACATAAATAACTACAAATTAAAAAAAAAAAAAAAGTTTGAGAAATGTAACTTTGTCCTGCATCTTGTATATACATATGGGTGAGTACCTGCAAAGGTGTTAACTTGAAATAACTTTACTTTGCTGTACTTTAACATAAATACAGGTTGGCTATAAACTAGGTTATGCAAACAAAACATCACAAATGTCTAGATATACAAGGATAAGCCAAAAAACAAACAAACAAACAAAAAAAAACATGTTTTATAAAATGATATCTGCTAGTTTAATATAACAGTGTTGATTAAAAGCTCATGCAACCTCTAAACCGTTTACTTTTCAGAGTCTATTTTCACAAGGATTTGTTATTTGTGTTCATTCTAATACAATGTATTTTGATAGGTCATGTAGCTTGTCACTAAACTTCACACACATGAGTTGTGATCAGTTGCATAAACTAGGAGTCCCTTTTTACGGAAGTGAAAACTGGAAAAGAGATAGATCTGTCCAGGGTACTGAAATGGTTAACAGCGCAAAGGTTTACTGCAGAAAATATACGTGTTTACAGACTGCTAGTTGCTTAATCTCGGCAAACCCTGTAAACCAAATGTTTAAGCAGTTGGTATGTTTAATATGTGTGTTCAATTTTTAAACATTTTAATTTTACTACGTAGTACTACGCCGTTTCTGAAATACGATCACAAATTAAAATATCCATGTTTCACGTATGATTGAACTATAGACACGCACGCACGCACGCACACACACACACACACACACACACACACACACACACACACACACACACACACATACACACACAACAACAACAACAAACACACACACACACACACACACACACACTTGAGGGCAAAAGTATATATATATATATATATATATATATATATATATATATATATATATATATATATATATATATATATATATATATATATATATATATATAAAACAAGATTCCCTCCTTTAACTGTTCAAATATAGTGCTGTACATTTTTGTAACGCAATACCTCTCCGTTTCTTCCTTCCTGAAGCATTTGCTTGGCTGTCTGCTTCTCACTTAAACGTAACTGTGCTATACCATGGTGAAATCCATAATCATTATACAAGGCTGTGTGGTTCAGTGGTTAAAGAAACGGGCTTGTAACCAGGAAGTACCCGGTTCAAATCCCAGCTCAGCCACTGACTCATTGTGTGACCCTGAGCAAGTCACTCGTGCTCCGTCTTTCTGGTGAACACGTTCTTGTAAGTGACTCTGCAGCTAATGCATAGTTCACACACCCTAATAATATCATAACCACAATAATAATAATAATAATAAACCTCTCATGCCCTGTATTATCAAATGTTATGTTACCTCTTAAAATTAATCAGTGGCGATTGATGACAGCTGCAGATTATCTTTACTTATTTTATTTCAACTGTTTGAATCCTGTGTATACATTGAGACAACAGAATGAAATAAATAATAATAATAATAATAATCATAATATTACAGACATAAAAAACGACCAGAACCCCGTGTAATCGCTTCGTATAAAGTATCGAATGAATCACGAGTCATTAATGTGTTGTGAAGTCGTAAAACGGGTAGTGTTTTTACTGTTCGTTTGTTTTGGTCAGGAAACCTACACTCAACAGGAGCGTGAGCTTCAGTTGCACAGTGCTGAAGACCTTTACGTTCATCCCGCTTTGTTCCTCGAAAGAGAAGCCTCCTTGTCCCGCTTTGTCTCCGGAGCTGGAACAGTTTTTAAAGCTTCGCTATGAAACTCAATCTTTTTCTGTTGTATCCCTCGCCAGGCTGCCTCATTTACACGCTCGCTGCGCGCACTCTCCATGGTTCTGAATCAGAGATTTCCAGGTCGCCATGGAGATGAAGAGAGCTCTTTTGTATCCAGACACAAATAAGTATACCTCACTAACTTAAACATGCACTCCATATGTATCTGTTTGGACACATGGCAACTATCAAATAAAGCAAGGCACAACCTTAAGCTTAAAAAATAAAATAATGCAGTAGCCTATATTAAACTACACGTTACCTCATTCATATGTGTGATATTGCGTCAATACAGCCTTACTGACTTATTCCAAACTATTGTTGTTTTAGATAATAAAAGATCGACTCTCTCTGTGCATATATATTAGATTTTAGACATGCCTTCTTGGGGATTGAAGAGGTGAATTGTTTGTAAATGTAGCCTTCCGTTAACACACCCCTTTGATAATAATAATAATAATAATAATAATAATAATAATAATAATAATAATAATAATAATAATAATAATAATAATATACACTGGGTTTTATTAAAACCGTATTTCACCAGATATCACCTAATAACAGTGCTTCACAATGTGCAGACAACTCATACAGTAGAAACTAAAACCCACACACCATGAGTAGGCTACTCGTGTTATCATAGGTAATAATATAACATGCCATCTATTTCAATTATATTTTCATTTTGCATTTTTGACAAATATGAGATCAATATTTTTCTATTTACAAAACAGCGTTATATCCTGTTTTTTTTCTTGCTTTTTCCTCTCTCCTATATTTTGTGAATTTTAGTAATTTGAAATGCTCTAAAGTCATTAATAATATCGACGTTTTTATTATGTCTGAGGCTCATTTGTTTGACCCTTTGCCATACCATTCAGCCCACGAGAAACAGTGGTAAAAATGTAAATGTAATGAAATGGAACATGAACCCGACATGCGACTGTTATGCAACTGACTTACACACTTACTGTAATTTTCCTTTTTAAAATGAATTTTTAGTTCATAATGTTTCACCAATGTGAATCAACAACACCAAACTGTGTAGACGTAAAGGAAACAAAATTATTATCGACAAAAAAGCTCTACTTACCTGTTTAATAGCACGTTGGTGTCATTCGATCATGCTTCACTCTCTTTTTAAATTAGGCTGGGTTTTTAATGGCAGACGATTCAGACAAAACCATTAATTTTAAACAAAAAATATTTTAAAAATTACATCATAGCAGAGCCCTTTGCCATATCCCCCGTCTGCTTGTCCTTCTTTCTCACTTCTCTGAGTTGTACAAAAAAAAAAAAAGAAATCTATCCGTCAAATCCAGCTTGTAAGCATATAGTTAAAGAGGACTTGGAGGAAACCACGCGCTAGAGAACAGGACTGAAGAGAAATAATACAAACCCAGGAAGGAGAGCAGGGAAGGATCGCGTAAGGAAACGTCATTCAGTTTGCAGATTCAATGCATTCGTGTTCCTTTCAGCCAAGCAGAAGCGCTAAAGTGTGGACTGAGTGTTGCGCGTGTGAAACAAATTCAACAGAAAACAGTGCCGCGTGCTGGTGAAAAAAAAAGGTCCATGTGTCTATATCTAACTAAGCCCAGTTATTTATGTATTTGTTTATTTAATCAGTTGCCATAATAATAACAACAACAATATATACTTTTTAACCACAGCAATTCATATTTGCACTTTTTTTCTAAAACTGTAGCCAGCATCTGCCGCGATCGCGAGCCTCCCCCCGTCCCCCACCCTAACATCAAATTGATTTATTATTCACAGAGCATGTAGTGGGTTTAAAGCTTTCTTCGCCTTACCACCCTGTCACAATGCATTCATCATTCTGTATTTTACTATACTTTTCTGTGCAATGTCTAAATCATTGGATCTGTATCTAATATTCATCTATTTGTAACTTGTGTTGTTTTACTGTTAAAAACATAATACAAAAAATATACTGCAACAACTGTTAGCTTTAAATGAGCTTGCATGGAAGAAAAAAAACAAAAAAAAAACAAAACAAAAAAAAAACACCCTGGTGCATAATTCCTGCCTCTTAGTTAATGCACCTGCGTCTCCTCCTCTTGTCACCAAGAAGCACAAAGCAACTTTCGTTGACAAAGGTTTAAGCAGTTACTTGCATTTGGGCAAAAGTGACTTTTGAAATGTCCCTTAGAACAAATTGCTCGTAAATAGACAAGTAAGTGTAGGCTATTTACTTATGTACAAAGATGTACAAATTTGAATAAATGTTTTTGTCAACTCAATACTGAAATATCAAAAGACTCCTCAATCAACCAGAACGCGATAATCATAACTCGTAGCAGCTTCCACAATCCAGGCCACTACTAATCGTCTAGGTATGCTGCAACCTTTAGAAGTGAGGAGTTTTTCGAAATTTACGATTATACTGTATTTACAGTACTGTAGTTATACTGTATTTACAGTATAATCGTAAATCTCGAAAAACTACTCACTTCTAAAACTTTTGTAGTCATTTTTGTATTACTTTAGTATAAATACATGTTAATTTGGATTCATATGTTGTTTTTTTCTGACTTTATGTGAACGAAAAGACACACATTTGCCCGTTTTCTCATTGGAAATAGTGATATTTTGAAATATCACTGTCCTGGTCACAAAAGCAAAGTTTGTGGGGAATAATAGCCATTTTCTATACTTTTGAGGCATAAGCAATTAGGAAATAACACTTACTACCCAGGAACAACAAAAAAAGTGTTATTATTATTATTATTCGTGATAAAGGACATTATCCCAGCGGCAGGAGTTGTGAGTGGCAATGTAGCACAGCAGTATACTGCCTTCAAGTGGAGGGTTCTCTAAATGAAAAGGTGACGCCCCGGCATCTTTATTAGCCAGCCAGCAAAACCCACGACACTCGTCACTTCCCTAATTGGTCAGGCGAGTACATAAACAATCAATGCTCTCCCTAACCCGAACCCTAACCCTTTTCTGATTCAATTGTGTACCAACATATATCGTGCAAAAACATTTACAAATGAAATATGTTGTAACTATGAATATTAATATTGCAATTAGTTCACGTGTATACCCTAAGTAGCTACTGTATAAATGCACAGTAATTAGAGGCTCTTCATGTAAAGGGTTAAAACTTCATCTTGCAACCCTAACTGTTACACAGGCTGCACTACTTACCGTGCATTTAACATGTGACCACTGTACAATCTCATGCCATGGAAACTGTGTGAACTGATGCAGGATTCAGATGGGTTAGTAGCAGTGAGGGACTTGCATTCACAGCAGAGCAAGCATGAAAACATTTAGATTTATCAGCAACTGGGGGATTTCCGTATCATCAAACTGAAACTGCTTTAGGCAGCACTGTTAAGCTAACAGGCTAAAATAAAGAAGAGCAAAATAATTTGGTGTCATCAGTTTGACAGCCCACTAAGCTTTCAATATATTTATGTTCTGTGCAGTGCGCATCTGCTCGAAGGTTTCTCTGTCCATCGGGACCAAGTTTAAAAAAAAAAAAAGTCCAGCACTTTTTTTTACAAATTTGCCAAGGACAGAAGGACTTCATGTCGAGTGTCGTGTAAAACACAAACGGGAGATCCGTGTGCTCTGTTACTGAGCTTGGAGACAGCTCTGTTTGTTGGTTTTGAGCTGCTATAGCCTGAGGTTGTGCAATTCCATTGAAACGCCACCGTTGAGTTACTGGGTTACCTTGCTCTTATGTATTGGTGCTGTTCAATACTCTGTTCAGCACTCTGTTCAGCACTCTGTTCAGTACTCTGTTCAATACTCTGTTCAGCACTCTGTTCAGTACTCTGTTCAGCACTCTGTTCAGTACTCTGTTCAGTACTCTGTTCAGTACTCTGTTCAGCACTCTGTTCAGTACTCTGTTCAATACTCTGTTCACTCTGTTCAGCTGTTCACTCTGTTCAATACTCTGTTCAGTACTCTGTTCAGCACTCTGTTCAGTACTCTGTTCAGTACTCTGTTCAGTACTCTGTTCAGTACTCTGTTCAGTACTCTGTTCAGTACTCTGTTCAGTACTCTGTTCAGTCTGTTCACTCTCTGTTCAGTCTGTTCAGTACTCTGTTCAGTACTCTGTTCAGTCTGTTCACTCTGTTCAGTACTCTGTTCAGTACTCTGTTCAGTACTCTGTTCAGTACTCTGTTCAGTACTCTGTTCAGTACTCTGTTCAGTACTCTGTTCAGTACTCTGTTCAGTACTCTGTTCAGTACTCTGTTCAGTACTCTGTTCAGTACTCTGTTCAGTACTCTGTTCAGTACTCTGTTCAGCACTCTGTTCAGCACTCTGTTCAGCACTCTGTTCAGTACTCTGTTCAGTACTCTGTTCAGCACTCTGTTCAGCACTCTGTTCAGCACTCTGTTCAGCACTCTGTTCAGTACTCTGTTCAATACTCTGTTCAGTACCGTATGGCAGTTTGCGTGAATGGACGCTTACATGTAAGCAACGAGAGCTTACACAGGTTCATTGAAAATTAAGCGAGAAAAATAGTTGTTACAAATTCAAAATAAAAAATAATTTAAAAAATCGTGTTCGGTCTCAGCCCTAGGCACAATGTCTTTAAAAACCAGCAGCTTATTCTTAAATGGGGAACACAAAACTGTAGTGAGATTTGCAGTGACATTTGTAGAATGAATAATTACTGTGGTTTCGGTTTTTAAGAAACACGCAAAAAATAAGTTCTATCTAAACATACTGTACACCATCCTATTGCCTTAAGCTCAGTTAAGCTTTTATATTCCTTGGTTTTCATGTAAATACTGTGGATGCTCCCTTGGCTTTCAGTTCAAATTATTCCAGTGATCTTAATGAAAGTTTTTTGTTGGGCCCCTCGGCGAATGCAGCTATGCATTAATAGCTCAGTGTCACTTTAAATAGAGTGCTAATTTTAAAGTTGAACAATTCTGTATCTTTGCCTGTGGCACTGCCGTTACATTCTCCTTTTTGATAGGTACATTACAGTGAAGCACACACGCACACGCACACGCACACGCACACTGTTCACACACTGTTCAGCACTCTGTTCAGTACTCTGTTCAGCACTCTGTTCAGCACGCGTACACGCACAAGCACGCGCACACGTACACGTACACGCACACACACAGACGGGGTGAGATTGGGTGCCGATATAATAAAAAGCAACAAGAGTAAATTTATTCCATGCTGAACATATGAAAAGAAAAACAGGTTGTGGTTTGGGGTGTAACGTCCTTTTCAAACTGAGCACAGTAAAATGATTAGATTGCGATACAAGATGTTTGCATCTTAACATTAGACTAGTAGAATACTGTAAAGCCAGATCAGCCAGAATGCTCCCGTGTCCGAGTCTCCTGTATTGCCTTTGAGGGAGAATTTCCCCTATCCCCCAGTACAGTGCCGAACAAGATTTGCTTGTTAGGGCACGGAAAATGCAATTCGGTCTTCTAATCTTCCCTGTTAATGCATGGGATTCACATTTGAAAGATTAATTAAGGTGGAAAAGGAAGAAATGCATTGAAAAAGCTCCCCAGACAGTGAAAACAGCCTCCCCCTGAAAAAGCTCCCCAGACAGTGAAAACACCCTCCCCCTGAAAAAGCTCCCCAGACAGTGAAAACACCCTCCCCCCTGAAAAAGCTCCCCAGACAGTGAAAACACCCTCCCCCCTGAAAAAGCTCCCCAGATTGTGAAAACACCCTCCCCCCTGAAAAAGCTCCCCAGAAAAACACCCTCCCCCCTGAAAAAGCTCCCCAGCCAGTGAAAACACCCTCCCCCAGTACAGTGAAAAAGCTCCCCAGGGCAGTGAAAACACCCTCCCCCCTGAAAAAGCTCCCCAGACAGTGAAAACACCCTCCCCCCTGAAAAAGCTCCCCAGACAGTGAAAACAGCCTCCCCCTGAAAAAGCTCCCCAGACAGTGAAAACACCCTCCCCCTGAAAAAGCTCCCCAGACAGTGAAAACACCCTCCCCCTGAAAAAGCTCCCCAGACAGTGAAAACACCCTCCCCCTGAAAAAGCTCCCCAGACAGTGAAAACACCCTCCCCCTGAAAAAGCTCCCCAGACAGTGAAAACACCCTCCCCCCTGAAAAAGCTCCCCAGACAGTGAAAACACCCTCCCCCTGAAAAAGCTCCCCAGACAGTGAAAACACCCTCCCCCTGAAAAAGCTCCCCAGACAGTGAAAACACCCTCCCCCCTGAAAAAGCTCCCCAGACAGTGAAAACACCCTCCCCCTGAAAAAGCTCCCCAGGCAGTGAAAACACCCTCCCCTCTGAAAAAGCTCCCCAGACAGTGAAAACACCCTCCCCCCTGAAAAAGCTCCCCAGGCAGTGAAAACACCCCCCCCCTGAAAAAGCTCCCCAGGCAGTGAAAACACCTTTTTTTTACTGTGGGTGAGTGATTTTTCGGGGGGCCGATTAATAGATTGTTACAGTGACTCCCTCATTGAAAATGCAGTTTGGCTAGTGCACGTTGCTGCGGTAGTTTCGATGTTGGAAGCGTGCTTTCTCTTGTTACCTGATTTTCATTGGACGTGGAGGGCTCGGGAGGGCTTTCTTTATCAGGTATACACTGGAGAATTGTGGAGATTTGTTGCTGTTTGACAATTTGACTAAAAACAAACTGTAACTCATTACATTAAGTGTCACTAATTACTGTGTAGTAGTTAGTTAGTAAATACATGTGTACTTACACACAGTTACAATGTTATTATGCATAGTTTCAATGTACTTAATGTGGAAATCTTTTTGCACGATGTATGTACACAGTTGCATCAGAAAGGGTTAGGGTTATCATGCAAAAAGATACATTAAGTACATTGTAACTATGCATAGTAACATTGTAATGATGTGTAAGTGCACGTGTATTTACTCAGTTACTACAATGTAAATACACAGTAATTAGAGACACTTCATGTAAAGCGTTACCAAAAAAACAAAAAACAAAACCCCAAAAAACAATCTCTTTTAATTTTTTTTTTTTTTAACATTGTTTATGCATCTCTGGTTTTCTGTACTGCCCACCAGCATATTGGCACAGCCCATGACCCTGGCCTGAAGATGCCATGTTTTTTCTGTCAAGGGGATGAAAAGTGTAAACATTCTGAAGTCTATTCAACCTCATGTGTGAAATCCGAACAAAGAGACCGGAATGACAGGCAGAACACCATCATTGATTTGTGTGAGACCTTCAGCGTCGTGGCAGCAGTTATGCCTGGGTGCAGTTCAGAGCTCAGCTCTGCTTTTCTAAAGGTAGAAACCATTGTAATGTACGGAGGCAGACAGCAGACTATGAATTACTGTCATCTGGAGTGGAGTGGGCACCATACCCCGGGAGACTCTCCTACGCCTTTTCATTAAATTGCTGCCAGTAACGCTAAAAATACTGCAAGGTCCTCCGTGGAGCGAGTGACATTTTCGGTTGTTCTTTTACATGTAAGAGGTCAAAGTGTTTGATGTGTGCTGATATGTCAAGCAAGGTGGACGGAGTAAGGATTATCAAAGCAAAACATCCTCAAAGCAGCAAACCCACAGTGCTTGAAAACATGCATTGAAAAAGCTCCCCAAACAGTGAAAACACCCTCCCCCGTCCCACCGCGTCACTGAGAAGGCTTCTGCGTGACCATTCCTAAAGCATTAGGAAAGCAAACGTGTTCTTGAAAGTGTGTTGCTAGCACTGGCATATGCAGAAGCTGGGTTAATATAATATTAAATGATTACCTTTTCAGCTACTGTTTATCCCCCCAGCCAACAAAGCAGTACACAGTAATGTATTCTTAATAATAGTAGAAGATGGTAAATCAGCTGCCACTTTCACTGTCTTAAATATTATAATTGGAGCCAGTGGCTATTTTTCTGTCTTTCATATAGCCAGAGAAGTTTGAATTAAAAAGTTAACAAGTGCTAAATGCTGTTTATTGATAAATTAGAGGTCATTATGAGAATAATATTACATATTATTAATACTTAAGTGCAAAAAAGACTTGCATTTGTAACATTTTTAAGTAGAAAAGCAAGTAGGTTTTGGGACATTCAAAAGCATTGCAAGATGAAAAGGCTACGAAAACATCCTATTTCCAACATGTTCCATTTGTGAAGGAGGGAATGGACTTTAAGGTGTATGTTATTATGGATTTTTAAGCAGTTATTAAACTGCAATAAAAAGCATGTAAAATATTTTTTGATTACTATTCTGGTCAAACCAAGGTGAAACATATAAAGCAAACATAATAAACCATCAATTTCAGATGAATGATTCAATCTGTACCCCGCAGGATAGACCATAGCTGGATTCTATTACAGCTTTTTACAGCACTGGGGAATCACTCTGGATTGCATCATCATTTTACTTGTATTCATGTGATTGTGGAATGCAGGGGTATTCCCCAGTTCTTAAGAGTTCTAAGTTCTGAGTTCTTTTTTTGTAACATGTTGATGCCCATCAGCAGTCGTTTGGTATTTATACTGTGTACATATTTTACCTTTAGCTTGCCCGCACAGTGAAGTGCATGTTTCCAGTGGGGTAGTAATATGCATGGTTGTGTTTAAAGCACAAGGCTCACATTGGGTTTATTGGGCTTATTTACTTGTGGCACCTGCATCTTCTCAAATAATAATCAATGTACAAAGCTTCAGTTTTGATGGACGCAATATTTTGCAATAGGTATCCAGAGCTGCAGAATAAAGTGCAAAGTGTAATTCACAATTGCACTGATAGAGGTTATAGAGCTTGTACCTCATGAATTCCCTGTAGTTCCTAAGCGCTCCTGCTTCACTTGATTCTTAAATGGATAAGTTCCTTTAAATTCAATACAATAAATCCTTTAAACTAAGAGAGCTATATGTTCCTTTAGCATGCAATAGGCAATAGCTTTCTGAAGAAAAATAATCAGGTCCATTGTTTTTTTTTTTTTTTTTTTTTTTTTTTTTTTTTTTGGTAAGACTTTATATTGTTTCTAAAAACTTTGTATTTACGTAGTAGTTACTTAGTAAATACATGTGTACTTATGGGGCCTAAGTAATTACGATAAACACTAAACAATAACATGTCATGTCTACTTGACTATTATAATTTATTGATGTATTTTATAAAACTTTTGTTATTTTTTTTTGTGTGTGTGTGTGTGTGTGTGTGTGTGTGTGTGTGTGTGTGTGTGTATATGTATATATATATATATATATATATATATATATATATATATATATATAAATAAAGAATATACAGGTCTGTGTTCCCACTTGTAAGTCAGAACACAAGGGTGAACATTTTCTGAAATAATAGCCAATGAACTTGGCTTATTAAAATTCAGTGTATGCTTCTTTAGGTCAATCAATACATAGTAGTCTGGGAGTCAAAACTGAAATGTAAAGTTTTGCTCTCTCTATAGTATGAGTATATTATTTTACAGGAATTCCTGAGAAACATGAAAATCACTGTGTTGGGTGTAGAGATGCATGCAGGCTCTGAGATACTGCCTAATTTATATACCCTCTTCCCCCCCATGATGTGACCAGCTTTAGTGCAGGTGTGAGGTCATGTAGGAGAACTAAACTGAAAACTAAAGCTCTTTTTGGAAAATGTCCCCCAGACTATAGATTTAAGAAAACACACACACACACATTTTTTTTTGCAGTTGCCTGGCATATGGCTCGACTGCATGAGACAGATCCGCTGGCACATGATAGGTGGATCTCATACATGGCACCAACAGTGTCTGCTTCTTCATGCTGCTCCCGTCAGCTGTTACCTAGTCCGGTAACCAGAATGAACCACTACCGAGTGGAGCCTACAGTAAAGCGGTTCTTATTGTAACACATCTAAACAGCTTCTGAACAGATGATATAAAGACAGATAAAATAAATGATAGGCTGCTGGTGTAATCACGTCACACTGTTACTGCTGCAGTGTGTGCACTAGTATTGGAAATGAGTTTCCCAGCGATGTGATTGCAAAGCACAATACCTTTGGAATGACTTCTCTGCACCAGCAATAGCTTTTCTGTAGTTGTGCAAAAAGACAGAGCAAAGTACAGTAAAGCAACATTGCTTCTCTGTAGTAGTCATATTTGCCCTATATTTACTGTACAGAGTTATGGGTTTATATTTTCTTTAATACGTTGCAATTAAAAAAAGACAGCTGGTGCAAACTGGAATTGAATTCATGAGATACTGTGATCACAGTGTGCATGCTTACAATAGTGGTGCATACAAATCTAAAGACATCAGGTGCAAACTGAATTGAATTCATGAGATACTGTGATCACAGTGTGCATGCTTACAATAGTGGTGCATACAAATCTAAAGACATCAGGTGCAAACTGGAATTGAATTCATGAGATACTGTGATCACAGTGTGCATGCTTACAATAGTGGTGCATACAAATCTAAAGACATCTGGTGCAAACTGGAATTGAATTCATGAGATACTGTGATCACAGTGTGCATGCTTACAATAGTGGTGCATACAAATGTAAAGACATCTGGTGCAAACTGGAATTGAATTCATGGGAGATGGTGATCACAGCATTGATAAAAGAAAGAAAGATAAAAACCAGAACATTTCTTCTCATACTAGTATTGTTTTTCTACACTGCAAGATGTTGCAATGCTGTGCCTTGGTAGACCACTGCATACACCCATACACACTCATTAAACACTGTGAGCAGATCTTCCCTAATCTTTCTTGTTCTTGGCTAATAGATTCATTTTCCTCAATCTATCTTCAAAACTCATACCTTTTTAGCCTTTAGATTAGCCTCATTGCTCTTTGCAATGTCCCTTTTTAATGCAGGAGCCAATAGTAATTGCATATCTAGCCACTTTAAATCACTGATAGAACATGGTCATTCAAACTATCAAACATTGAACTTCACAGTGTTTTTTAAATCACAAATACCGCACAGCAGGGATGTATCATTGGACATTTTGTTTATCGAAGGACAAATAAAATACTAGCTATCAATTGTTGATTTGTTCTGGTATTGGAAGTGCCTAAAATATGCTTGATGTTTGCATGATTTGATCTAAGGTTAAAGTGAGTTCCCTGCCAGATCCCTCAGCTTTGCTTGACAGATATCATTGTAAATGCATGCACTGTAAGGACAGACTCTCAATAGAATAGAAGAACATTCAGCCCATCAATGCTCACCAGGTTCCTAGCAGCTGATTGATCCCCAAACAGTACAGGGTAAAAGAAACAGTGGCTTTCATCCAATTGCCAGTCTCTGTTGTATTTTTAAACACACATTCTAAACCATACAGACAGGTTAAAAACATGTTGCATGCATTCTCAATCAATTTCCTGCTTCTGTCTTTCTTCTCTCTGGTGTGGAAAACACTTCCTTTATAAGCAATTCTCAATGGTATGACCCCCTGGTCTTTTCAATTAGTGCAGACATAAAAAAAAAATACTGTATCTAAAATGCATGCAGTAAATGACAAACTTGTTTGTGCACAACTCCGGTCTAACTTAATTTGACTGTGGCAGAACAGAGGGACAAACTTACAAGGCATCCATTTCATAGCTGGCTAGTTGCCTGTTGTTGAGACTGTTGCAAGATCCATCAGTACTGGGGCTGTGACAAGGCATTCCTAGACTTTGAACATGAGTCATAGGATTCCCCAGGTGATAAATAACAAAATAAAACCTGGTATCAGACACTTCTGTTGTCCTCACCCTTTCACTGCAATGTTTCAAGCAACCAGGCCAGAGTGTGTGCTATGGGAGTGTGTGTGTGTGTGTGTGTTTTTTTTTACACTGTTTCATTACACTGAGGTATCTCTTTAAATACCATGTTATTGCACTGAGGTATCTCTTTAAATACCATATCATTACACTGAGGTATCTCTTTAAATACTGTGTTATTACACTGAGGTATCTCTTTAAATACTGTGTTAATACACTGAGATAGCTCTTTAAATACTGTGTTATTACACTGAGATATCTTTAAATACCATGTTATTACACTGTAGTTACCTTATTCTGAAACTGACATTCCATTCACTACATGTACAATACATGTACATTTCAACACACACTGCTTTTAACATAGTGTAGGATTCTTTCAATCGTGGGATTGAAAGCTGATTGTACATATTGTACACATTGTAACAAAGGTGTTGCTAATGGAGCTTTAACATGTATTCTGGATGCTAGAATGATTGGTGCAGTGGCGCTTGACACAGTTGCACTAAAAACATATTTTCATGGTCGTTTTGTGATGATAATAATAATAATAATAATAATAATAATAATAATAATAATAATTGCTATTATTATTATTGTCTTTATTATTATCGTTATTATTATTATTACATAAGTCGCATCAGACATCAACTTTATGAGATTTATATAAAAAAAAAAAACTAAAAAACACGCTTCAAAAACCATACTTTAGAGTTTGCAGTTAGTTTTGAATTATTAAAGAAAACAGCACAGAAAGAGATACCGTACAAGAGGATCGGATTCATTCAAGCTACTGTGCATATATGTATATATACTGTGTACATATTCATACCAACCTATTTGAAATACCAGTAATGCAAGCAGTGTGGAAGATCATGCTGAGACCCATACAATGAAACTCCAAGGATGAACACGGCGGTGCTTCTCAGCAGGACCCTCCACACTGTTTTGCATCCAGTCATGATTATTACCAACACCCAGCATGGAAGTCTCTCCTTTTTAAAACAACTTTCCTCACAGTTGGACAGCATGCTGGATGTACCAATGGATGTATTTCCTCAAGAGACACTAGCTCTTTGGGCTGCTGCTTGTTGGCCCGTAGTTTTAAAGACAATCTCATACAGAATACTATATATAGAATGTCCCACAAGAAGATACAAGAAAGCTGTTTTGTGCGAGTGTTTTTTAAATAGTTTTTTGTAATTAAGCATGTTTTTTTACATTGTAACTGTACAGTCATGTATGTAATTACAGTGCAGTAGGAGATACTTAATGCAAAAAAAATGTTAACAAAGAAATAATACTGCATACTAAACTCCCATTGTCCAGTGTAACTCAATCATGTTGAGGACCAAGTCTAACCTGATTTAAAAATCCTGTTTGGATTTTAACTCACATCTTTTAAGTACTCTTAAAAGTAAAACAAGCTGTGATTCCAAACATACATTTACATTTTTAAACATAAAATCTGGTACTGCTCTGGGTTAAAAAATAATAATAATAAAAAAAAAAACTCTGTTTGCAAGCCATGCCTTCCAGGAAGTCTGCTGCTGCTTTACTTCCTGGGTCATTTCACCCCAGCAGTATCTTCTGGGTCAAAGCATGTTATAGGCTGAAAACATGTCAGTCAATAGGGGAAGCAGCTGATTGGTTATTGACAGGAAAGAAGCCAATGAATAGGTGGGAATGTTGTCACCCTACAGGTGAAATGACTCAGGAAATACTGTAAAATACATTCTAAAAGCTTGCAAACAAACACAGAAAACATCACTGTAGAAATATTCATGTTTATCTCACAAGGCTGTGAGTTTCAAGGTTGTTAGGGGAGAGGTACTGTACAAGCCTGTTCTGTTTTTGTGCTCTAACTATATCAGCCTGTAGAAATTTGTAGCGCATCTGCCAAAAATAAAAATAATACAAACAAATCTGAGGAGAATAGAGAATAAAATGATCTACTGAAATCAAAGCAGAGACTTAATGAAAAACTGACGTAGGTGTTTTTCTTTTAATTCTGCCTGCAGGTATTCTTTGCAGGCAGTGTGTGAAGAAAAGGTTCAGCTGTTCCCTTTCAGCAATGTGGCTGTCACAAGATCGGTGGCATTGTTTTTTAATCTGAAAAAGAAAAAGCTTGCAAAAGGAATACCTGAAGACTGGGAAAAAGTATTTGACCACTCACTGGCACTGAATCGGAACGTACTGGAATAGTAAGGTAGGTCTCGGCAGGGAGATGTACCCTCAGAAGGAATTAGCTCTCAAACCATTCGGACTGAGCTCACCAAAGTAGCCGGCTCTGTTAAAGAAAGCCTCGGTTCATTCTGCAGGTTTTGCAAATATAATCTCCATTCTATTGAAATGTGTTTCTTTTACAAGGTGTGTAAACTCGTTCCACTGCTCTGCTGTCAATGTGATGCTTTTCAACAACAGATTAAAAGCACAGTGTGGAGCAAGAGGAAAGAAAAGAGTAACAACAGCCTTTCAGCCCGACCGACGCTATCGATTCCCTCGATTCAATTACCTCAAGTGCAATTCTCACAATGCACTTGTGTGACATTTTACCTACTAGCTGCAAAGCAGCTGTTGCAAGTTGGAGGGCGTGTAGTGCTCCATGCTCGCGTCATGGCAACAGGCTATCAATTCTAACACGATCAGAAGCTTTCTGAATGTGCCTGATTCAGCTTCTACTAATCTATCATTGTAGACCAATGCAAGTCTTATATTTTAAGACAATACTTTGTGTCTTGATTTAGAGGGAGAATAATCCACAGGAAGGGTGTTTTCCAGTTTGGGGTTTTAACCAGTCAGTAAGTATTCTGGTAATGGGTGTGGTAAAGCTAAGCAGAGGGAGGTTGGGTAGTTTCCTTCAAGAAATTTAAAGACAATGTTGATGTGGTTAACGCAAATCCAGCGTGATCATCCAGTGGTATAAATGCTTTAAAAAAATACAACAGTAATATTATAGGTTCATAAAATCTAAACCTTCATTATGGTATGAAAACGATTGAATTAGGACAAACTGCAGGATGTCTTGGCACATTCCTTTCCCACAATACTGTTCCTGCAGAGTACCAAGGATACCAGGTAAATGTTATCTAATGTCCTCCATTATCAAATGTGAGACTCCAATGTCCTGTGTAAAAAAGTGCAAGCAGTGGTGTGAAACTTACAGAGAACAATCCGTGCTTATTTTCACCAATCCAACTCAAGTATTTTAGCAGCTTATATGCGGATTACCTACTTTTACCAGCCTGAGCTGGTGTTATTACTAGAGCTGTGATGTCTTTTGAAATTCAACATTGGCAACAAGCTTGTGTGCTGAATCGGTGTATTATCTGGAGAGCCAATTTGCAGTGTCTTTGGAAAAGGTGAATCCACCAACTTGACAGTCTTGTTCTGTTGTGGCAAACCGTGTTCTCTTGCTCTGCCAGCAGCTTGGCAGAGACGACTACACACTCTGTATGAAGGAGCTCAGCTTCCCCAGCTTCACCCACTTAAAGCCTACCCTCATACTGCCAAATAAATGCAGTGTACCTCTGTATTCTCCTCAATTTGAATGTCATCCCACTGCTGCAACCACGACCCAGGGGGAATAAGCTGATGTCCCTCCCCGGGATGCACAGGAGTAAAAGACCAATGTTTTATTACTGGACTGAGGGTATATGAATACAATCATTCATATAAAAAAAAGATTTAGCGTTAAACTAATTCTAATGCTCCAAAGGAAGGTTTTGAGGGAAACGTTTACTGGCTCTTTGGTCTAACAACTATGCAGAAGAATGGAGTGTTAAAAAAGTCGCTAATTTAAAATAAGTATGTTGAAACTGCAAAAAAATGTAAGTGTTAAAAAATGAAAACATTGTCGCTATGGGTTACGTACCATAAAGCAGAGATATTTGGGGTTTTTTTGGGGGGGGGGTTGCTGGTATGTTAGGGGATGGCTAAGAACAGAATACTCGAAGGGGTTTAATTTCTGTTCATGTTTTTTTGTCAGAAATGGATCACCACCTGATAGCTTCCAAATACTTTGTTGTGTAATTTGTAAAACACTATGCTTGCCTTTTGTATTGCTTGTTTGTACAGTAAATCTTTAACTGTGAAATAAATTTGTTTTGAAGAAGCTCTACTGTACCATTCACCTGAAAGCAGCACACATGACATGATCCTGATGTACAGTATAATAACTATGAATTACTGTGCTGCACATCCAGTGATACAAAAGCAATTATTCCCAACTCTAAAGAAAGCCTGAATTACGCAGTCAGGGATATTTTAGCTCAAGTGTATATATCTGGGTATGGGTTCAGTTGTCCTCTATAGAGTTCTCATTTCCTCAGTGTGTATCAGCCTTGCAAGCATTACTGGCACTGGTCCCCTGCTTGCTTCTTTGCTTGGATGATAGATGAAACCACTATAACTAGGGCAGTGAAAAGATTAGGGAGACAATGTGGCATAACTGAACACTCAAAGCCAGAGAACACTTCTTGGTAACAACAATTCTTACTGTAAGTCAATACCCTCTCTCACAGATGACTTAATATGATTTTGGACTGAATTAAACATTTTAATTTTTTTTATATATAATATTGAAAATGCATCAGCTGGCAAT
>NC_054542.1:7673884-7771700 GCF_017654505.1 Polyodon spathula
GCAGCTTGCTTCCTCATCTTGGGTCTGTTTTTAGGCAGAGTCCTGGAGTTGCAGCTTCGCTTAGCAGAGTGACAGCACCTTGTTTAGCATTTGATGTGGAGTGCAAAATGTTTAGTTCTTCTTGGATAATTATAGTCTTTTTCACTCTACTAAATAGCCAATTTCATGAGATCATTTGTGTATCTTGCCTTTGTAAACTCCCAGTCCTTTGATGTTGTAATGTCCTTTTCCACTGGGACATTACTAGTTTATGTCTTCTTGCATCAAAACAATTGTTGTTGAATTAATTCAACTATCCTTTCAGCCTAATCCAGTCCAGGCGCTACCTGGACCCGGTCACTTCGTTCAGTAGGTCACATAGTTCAGTATGTCTGCAAGAGAGAGGCCCCCTTCTCAAGACACAGCAGTTTTCCCTGTTTCTCAAGACACACAGCTTCATTAATTAATCCAGTTACATTTCTATTACACATTCATGTATTAATATCATATTCAGGGAATATGTCCCACAGGACAGAAACAATGTTGACTGCTGTCAGGAAAACAATGAATATACTTGGAAGGGTGATACTGACAGATTGCAAAGGTGTGAAGCATTTCAGGAACATTTGGCAAGACACTGAAAAATTGGAATTGAAACCAGTAGATATATTAACAGCAAGGGTAACCATAACACATTATAACTGTGCATGCTATGCACCAGAGACTGGAAATAATTAACCATGTGTGCACCTCAGGTGTCTATCCCTGTGCCTATGGACCTTTACATCACTCTTCAATCTTTAGCCCCTTGTGTTTTCTCTGAACTTTATTTAATTGTAACTAGCAATAATAATTCCTTGTTTGCACTTCCATTAGTGCAACAGATCTCAGCTATGAAAGATTGGGGGCTCATGCTATACAGTAGCAAACATGTGTTTTCATTTAGAAGCATAGCATCTGGCACTGCATTACAGGTTAAAGAAAGTTCTCAGTTTCCATTCCTTCAATCTGTTGCACCTGCACTTCCTGGGTCATTTCACCTCAGCATTGTCTTCTGGCTCAAAGAATATTGCTGTCTGAAAGCATGCCAGTCAATAGGGGAGGAAGCTGATTGGTTAATGACAGGAAAGAAGCTTTTGAAGGGGCGGGGACAATTTCACCCTCCAGGGGACCAAGGCAGTGCAACACCATCTAAAAGCAGGGCTTGCAAACAGAGATTTATTAGTACCAGATATTATGTTTAAATAAAATACATGTTTACTGTATCATGTGTTTCTTTCAAAACTGCACATTTGAAACTGATATAATGAACAAAAGTTATGAAATATCAATTATCTTAACTAATGTAATTCTTCTTGGTGCGAATGCAAGAAATTCCACATGGAACAAATTCATAATTTGAAACAGCAGCACTAACATATTTGCTGTGATAGAATATTATAATTGCATTTGGTACCATTGACTTTTCATCGTAACCAAGGATGGTTCTCCACAAGTCAAAGGGGACCTCTGGCCAAAAACCTTCTGAACCTGTTTCCCAGTCTTGGAGCTCAGCCACGCGGCCTCTACTCCCCCGAGGTAGCTCTCTGAGGGCCGGGGGGGAGACCCCTGGTCAGAACCCTTCTGAACCTGTTTCCCAGTCTTGGAGCTCAGCCACACAGCCTCTACTCCCCGGAGGTAGCTCTCTGAGGGCCGGGGGGGAGACCCCTGGTCAGAACCTTTCTGAACCTGTTTCCCAGTCTTGGAGCCCAGCCACACAGCCTCTACTCCCCGGAGGTAGCTCTCTGAGGACCGGGGGGGAGACCCCTGGTCAGAACCCTTCTGAACCTGTTTCCCAGTCTTGGAGCCCAGCCACACAGCCTCTACTCCCCGGAGGTAGCTCTCTGAGGGCCGGGGGGGAGACCCCTGGTCAGAACCCTTCTGAACCTGTTTCCCAGTTGTTGTTGTTGTTGTTGTTGGTCTTCACATTAAGAGCAGTAGTTCTACTTCATTAGAAGCTGAAACAGATATTGATAAGATTATATGCTGTGGCACACTGTTGTGTGCCACAGCATATAACGAGTGTCAGAACAAAATGACTTCCAGGACAGTGTCATGAAATTAACCTTGGCAAGAAAATAACAACGTCTCATTTACAACGGCAAGCCATCAGTGAAGACCCCAAACCGTATTGACACTGGATACTGAAGAAAAGTAAACACGAGAAAGGAGCATACTGCAGGCTAATAATCAAATGGATTAGCCATTAACATTAAGTGCATGCATTCCATGTGACCGTTATAGATAATGACCTTATAAAGTAGTCCCTTGATCTGTCCTAAATGATAATTTGAAGAGCAATTTCCAGAGTAAATGCATTTGCACATACGGTAGCTAATTAGGCAATGTTCTAGTGTGAAACTAAACACCAGTATAAAAATACTGAAAGCACTGAAAGAGACTTGGAGGAGGTTGAATACATTGATGTGCAAAGTGGTTGAATGAATCTGTGTTTCTGCAGTATCTGATGCGAGGCTGTGTGGCAGTTATCTGTTTCTCTCAGACGAGGTCTCTGTTCTGTCCACTGTAAACTCTTCATTATAAGAAGTAGGCATTACTCAGCTGCAGAATAACCAGCACAGACCTCTGACCGTAAATAACATTATCATTATTAATAAAGACTGCAATCTTTGTTCTATATATTTATTTGAGTGGTTATTATTGTTCTTAATTGTTGTGTCTTTTTGTTCTTTCCCCCCTGTGTTAAAGAGCTACTCTTCAGTTAAAGATGCCACTATGACACTGTGAGGGAACTAGAACAGAAGAGCAGCTCCTGAACCCACAGCTCAACCCCTTACACAGACTCAACAAAAACAACAGCAAGCAGCGTTATTACCATTCAAACAATCAGAGAAACAGCACAGGAAGATGACTGATTTTCAGAGCATGCAGCAGGAAACAAAAATGCCAATAACATCCAGTCTCCAGTGCAGGTTCCAAACTGTATTTGTGTATTTGAGTCCTTGCAATAAGAACAAGGCATACATATGCCAAGCAGCATAACAAGCTGAGGGGACTAACGAAACCTATTTATAAATACTCACTCTTTAACAATAAAAACTGGAGCGATGCATTTTGATTTGATACAGTAGGTGAATATCCACAAAGGGGATTAACAAGGAGAGCTACAATCAGTCAAGCATGACAGAGAAAGCAGGGATCACATCCGGGTGAGAACCTTGACAAACCCTGCTGTATTCATGCTGCAGAAAGCACACACACACACACCAGTTTAAACAATACCAAGACCCAGCACTGGCCAGCCCTAATCTCCCACACTGTCGCTCAGTCATTGTGCTCCTACTTACAGGGACCTGTTCTCTCTCTATATACAGCTGTGACCAAAAGCTGTGCATCAATTTTAGGATTGAGACAGCATTTCTGACCATAGCTCTCTCTCTCTCTCTCTCTCTCTCTCTCTCTCTCTCTCTCTCTCTCTCTCTCTCTCTCTCTCTCTCTCTCTCTCTCTCTCTCTCTCTCTCTCTCTCTCTCTCTCTCTCTCTCTCTCTCTCTCTCTCTCTCTCTCTCTCTCTCTCTCTCTCTCTCTCTCTATATCTATATATATATATATATATATATATATATATATATATATATATACTGTTTAAATATATAACTTGTTTTTATCTGACGGTGTGTTACATAACTGCATCAACTTTTTAGTGCTAACCTCACTTGAGCCTTATGAAGAGGGAGAAAATGATTGTACTGCATTCATAGTCCACTGCTTAATTATCAGACCTTTAAGACAGAGGGAAAAAATGGGTACAAGAAAGCACAGCAGATGTTTATCAATGCTTTCTAAACCAAGTAGAGCACAGAGAACGAGGCGAGGATGAAAAGCGAGCAGATAAAAATATCACTGGTAAGACTCAGAGGCATTGGTGATGCAAGAGAGAGGGGTTCTCTGATGAAACTTAGTAGAAGTATGCATGCAGCATTCTGTTATGTAAGCTACAAAGTGGGCTAATCCTCAAGACTAGGGACCAGGGTCTGGTATATAAAGTGAAACATATTTGGAGGTTACCAGCATAGAAATAACAGATGTCTACTGTTACAGTGGGCAGCTTATGTTTAGGAGAGGAGCACAATTATACAGTACAGCAAGAGTGATCGTTCTGATGAATGCAAGACCTACATAAACATGTTAGAGATAGAACCCCCTACACCTATGAAATATAACCTCAATCTCCCAAATACTGACCTTTTTCAACACATGGCAAATAAATGAGTTCACTTTTACAGTACGCTTGTGTTTCGCTAGATAAGAGGCGCTCTCTAGTGGATCCTTATGGAATTGCACAATCTCATTGGAACAGATGATAGACCATGTCCATGAATGGCACTTGTGTTATTAATTGGCTCATTCTTTAGCAGAGGACCACCAGCTACTGTGTAGTGTCCTTATTATACCCAGAACCCATACAAAAATTAGACTGTTTTCTGTTCTGTTCAGGCAGAATAGGATTGTTAGCATGGTGTATTTTCAACAACAGTGTCTCAAGATAACATGTGCTGTTGGTGCTTGAGTACAGAGTACAATAACATTCCTTTCAATTGCCCGTGCCTTCAAAAAACACCTACTTTTACCAACAAATGCCATTCAGGCATATGAAGTAGCCATCCACTGCTTTTATGAACAGTGTAAGCAAAGGATACGCTACAGTGGTCCAAAGCATCTCAATCTTCAACACTGGACAGGCCACACCTGTCCCTCGGCCAGTGAGGGTATACTTTTGTTTAAAATTGAACGTCATTGTGGGACACTTGAGATTTAAATGGGTTGTAAGTATTTCGGATGGTGTTTGTTTCTAATGATCACAACCCAGCTGGAAACTATGGCATATGAAAACAGAAGAAAGCAGAATCATGGTTTATTTATAAGCAATGTACAATGCTGTTCTGTGTCATCCCCATTCTCTGAATTGTAAATTATGTTTTCCCTTTGCTTTGACTGGTGAGATTGATGCACACATCAAACAGAACTCATTTATCCATTGTCCTCAATTCACAGGCAGGAAATAAATGAATTCAGCTCGCTGGCATAAAGGGAAAATAAAGTTACTATGTGTGTGTATGTATATATATATATATATATATATATATATATATATATATATATATATATATATATATATATATATATATATATATATTACAATTACATTATAATTATAAAAAGAAATCTGTCTGAGTTCATTAACATCAAACAACGTTTGTCTCAGTACCATTCAAAACTACTGCAATGCAATTTTGAATATAATTATTCCAGTTGTCTCAGAGGATGAAAAGGTAAGCAGCTGTCAACCTTTTGAGCTTTCAACTCCAATGAAGTAATCCAGATATACAGATCATTTCAAGACTAGGGAAGTGAAATGGAAATTCGAAATGTAAGGAAAATGTTCACTCCTTCTTTATAAACACTGCAATATCTGCCAATGCTTACTGACATTTTCTTCCAAGTCCTTCAGTTTGTAAGGGGACTCAGTCTGTAAATGATTGCCCACGATACCAATTACTATGTTAGTAAGTTTCCTTTATTGAATCCAATATTCCAAAGTTACACACATACTGCTGAAACCTTATCATCAGACACAACAATGTAGCACCTAATTAGTGATCAATTACCTAAAATTATGGGAGAAGCGTGGGTATGGAATGGTCTCAGGTAAGCACTCTCAGTAGCACTATGAGTGCCTGGCCTAAATATCTTTCCTAACTGTGTGTGTCTGTGTGTGTGTGAAGTTGAACTCTGTGAACTATTCTGACACTGTTTTCCTAACAATATCTAAACACTATCAACACAGATCACACACCTCTTCTACACAAGGTCAGCTGTACTTTATAAAGTCCTTGTTTCTCTGTGTCGTTAGTTGGTTGAGTTGAGAAACATCCTCCCACCTTGCAGCTGTGCGAGCCACAGTGTTTCAAGTGAACCTTTATTGACCCCTTACAGGTTTATTTCCAGTATCCAAAATCTTTCTTTCTTTCATTCTTGCTTTGTAGAAGCAAATGTATAAACTGTTAACACCAGCATGTTGTTTGCAAATGTGTTTCATTAGTTGTTACTGGTTAGCGAATAGACAATCTTTAAAAAAAAGACAGTTGTTTTTAAAATACCTTTTAAAACTCATTGAGAATCATTATAAGGGGGGGGGGGGGGGTTCTGCGCTTGACAAGAAAAATATAAACAATAAAACACCAATTAAAAAAGCAAGCTAGTTATTCACAGGTAATTCATATTTTAAAAAGTGACTAATAAAATAAACTGTACGAGTGTCTTTTTAATTCCCCTTGCCAAGTTAGTCTCCTTCAGAATGGTTGTTTGAGTTGAAATTTGTTTATTGTTTGTTTTCATATGTTTTCAGTCAGCATCTTACAACAGGAAGCACCTGTAAGCACCAAGACCCCAGCAACCCCCTGTCTATAAATAGTTTAAATCTATTAATACATTCACACTGCAGTGAGGAAGTATTGCTTAATGAAGCGGCCTGGCAATCAGAAAACGCTGGAGGATTATAATTCAAATGTCAGAGCCTCTTTTCTTGGTATTCCACTCCTGTGTATTGCCTTTTGAAGCTCCCTCTCCCTCAACCCTGAAGTGGCTAGTAACAGCCTGGAGTGGCTCGATGCCTCCTCACAGCTAGGACCTGTCAACACCAGCTTCCAGGGGAGAACCTGCTTAGTGGAACTACACACTCCACTGCACAATCTGAATTTCAAATCTACCTACCTTCAGGTGCAATGTTTAGCACTGGTAAAACATTAAGTGCCAGTAGCTCTGTTTAAATGTTTAGGTAAGAACATGTTTCCAGTAATTCTTACGTGATATGTTTTCTAATTACATTGTGATTTATTATATGTGCAGGTTTGAAGGGGGGCAGCATAGTTCACAGGTCCTGTTGTCACATGATTTGGATGATAGTGCTGGCAGTTAAAATCTCTGGGCAAACTCAATACCGGTCATTAAGGGTTAGAGCTAGAAAAAAAATCCAATAGCAAGATATTGAAGCAGCAGAACCAAGCATCACTCAGAATGATTGCAGAAAAAGCATGATAAGTGAAATAAAAACGCCACATACTCTTTATAATAATAATACATGGGGCACTTTTGTTTTTAAGACTGTTAATCTCGCCCATCTGAGTTACACACACGTCTTTCTCTCTGGCTGGAGAAAGTGTGCAGCTGTAAAATATGAGTACAGTAGAAGAACTTGAAAGCCTCCCGTCTTTTTATCAGTTTGCCAAAAAACATGTTCTATGGTATGAAGCAGAGTACTATAGGTTTGTTATTATAGCTCTGCATTTTTGTTTCAACAACACGTTCAACAACAGACCCTTTTAATCGAATGATGTAATGCTGTGTTTATTTTTCAAACTGTGAGAAACAGGTATGATATGGCAAAACATTTCAAGCAATAGAGCTACAGTGTCTGGGGTTTAAATGTAATTATGATGTCGCTATCCTTAAAGAAAAACACCAGATTGTAATAGAGATAATGGCTGTGTGAGGTCATTTTATCAAACCACAGACTGTAGTTTTTCTCATCACAGTTGAGGTCATTTAAAGCTGCTATAAGGGAAATGCTGCCTTAATTAAAATGGGTCCCCAGGCACTATTTCAAAAGAATTTGTTTTGAGGTTTATTATTTGACAATCCCCATCAGTTAATATAGCTCAAACAAGCCACTGCCAAGACTGAACCTTCACTGGAAATATAAACCCTGATCAGGGATGACCACGAGCCGTTCAGTACTGTTCAGCAGTCCTATGACAACTAACACTTTTAAGGATGTTCTCAAGTGTAAGTGTCTGTCGCTGATCATTTGCTTTGCGGTTTTCTGCTACTTCTGCACAGTGATGAGGATCGTGCGTTTCAAAGGCCTTTCTCCAAATACAGTAAAAGCCTTTTTTTTATTATTTCTGTTGCCAGTTTAATGTTTAGGTGCACACTCTGTCTTGGGATTTCATACTCTACCTGTAAGTGTTGATAAAGTCATACAACAATCTTTTTTTTTCTTTTTCATAACATGTCCAGTTTAAATTGAGCCCTATAACCCTAGATCTAACGTCCAGTTAAGAGCTCTTATAAATGAACATCCTACATCGTTATAGACTGTGAATCTGCCCAGCCACTTTTGAACAGTCCAATGCTACAGTTATTCATTATGTGCTGTTATCATTTTCTGCAGTTGCGTTGATATGAGAATAAATGCATTTTTTTTTTCTCTATAGTAAATTTGTCTATTCCCGATTTGGGGGCTATGGTGTTTGATAAAATCTCTCTATAAATAGACCTGCCCCTATTCAGAACACAGTCTGGAGTATTCTGATTGGAATTTTGTTATGTAACCGCACAGTCTGGACCTCAGAGATGCTGCTGGACTTGTTAGACAAGTTTGCCAAATGAACAGTGAAACCTTGCATAAAGGGCACCCTGTGTTTTATAATATAATACCTGAACACAGGAAGGTCTTATGCAATAATAAACAATGTAAACGCAAAGATTTACACAAAACGCTTGTTTATCTCATTTTGTTTGGGAGTGCATTCACTATTCCTCCTTAAAATTTCTAGGCTAGTTGACTATTAAAAGTTCAAAGCAGTGAACCCCTGTAAAGTGATACATATAAAGGACTTCTATGGACTATAATATACATTTAATAAACATCCCTACCAATAAATAAATACATGCATAAATTCAAGCACAATTTTACACCATGTTGTCATGTACCAGATTCTAATGGAATTGTAGTTGTGTACCAGGTTCTAATGGAATTGTTGTCATGTACCAGGTTCTAATGGAATTGTAGTCACGTACCAGGTTCTAATGGAATTGTAGTTGTGTACCAGGTCCTAATGGAATTGTTGTCACGTACCAGGTCCTAATGGAATTGTTGACACGTGTCAGGTTCTAATGGAATTGTAGTCACGTACCAGGTTTTACACACACACACACACACACACACACACACACACACACACACACACACACACACACACACACACACTTATATTTCTGTTTGGTATCAGCAGCAGGCACAGCACTTCTCTGGAATGTCGTTGCTTACTGCTTAGACATGCTCTGCAGTGGCCCCAGGATAAATATTATAGGAAGGCTGCTAAACACTTCTGTAACTTATGTACAGACTGTGCTGAGCAGTAACAATATTTCACACAGGACTGACAGGCAATGACAGTATTTAAGGTGGAACAGCTGGATTCATTTGCAGGTGAGCCTGTTGACTGCTGGTGACCGCTGGATGATGTTTTACAGTCACTGCTTCCATAACACTGTTAGCTTTCTCAAACTCTGAGCAAGCTGTGTGAGAAAGAGAGAGCTGTGGGTGCTGTGGGGGGAGTCTAGAGATTTTACAATTCATTTAACACGCTACATGAAGGTAGATACATGTGTATGTACACATAATTGCAGTGTTATTGTGGGCAGTTATAACACACTTTATGTGTATATCTTTTTGCACGATACATGTAAGAACAACATTGTATCAGAAAATGGCTAGGAAGGGTTAGGGTTAGGGTTAGGGTTAGGGTTAGGGTTAGATTTGGGGTTAGGATTAGGGTTAGGGTTAGGGTTTCGGCTATTTTGCAAAAAACGATTTACCCATTAAGTACATAGTAACTATGCATAATAACATTGTAATTATGTGTAAGTACATGTGTATTTACTGAGCAACTACCATGCAAATACACAGTACTTAGAGGCACATTGTAAAGTGTCACTACATTAAATATATAAAGCCTCAAAACAGCCCACCTGAAAGAGTGCCCTTAATCATTTACATTCCCTTCCATTTCTTTAAAGCTCCCTTAAGTGGGTTTGATAGCATGTCCACATAAAACATCACCTTGGTTTGAACAGCACAATAATAGAGAGAATTCCAGTCACAAGCGCAGGCTCGAGTTCACAGTGATTAGTGCTGTAATATGAAAGACGCACAGTAAGTCACGCAATCCACAGCATCACTGCCCCTGTTTCTCAAGGTTACCTGCCTTCTTAAGAATCATTGCCTAGCATGTTATTACAAAGCAAAAGAACAAAGTGCTCGAGTGTGTTGAAGATTAGCTGTACTCTCACCCATTAAGAACAAGCTGTGAACCTGATCTGTTTGTTTCGTATGCTGTGTGTATTGCCGCTTTGCTGTGAATGGAAGTGGGTGGATTCACTGACACTCTTCCTTCCCCTTGACATATATAGACCAGTTTGAACAGGCCACAGGAGACATGCTTTTCATTGGGAGCTATTTTCATCTCATTTTAGTTACAAATTGAATCCCCTGCTGACGCCTGTTTTAGTCAGTTCAGTGACTGGATGTCAAAAACAAGTAAGTTGCAAGTGGTTGGTTAAGCCTTGATCCAGGAAAAAATCTGATTTAAGACAGATAGGGCTTAAATATTAAATTAGCCTGCGTTAAATGTTAGCCACGTCTAATTTAAAGTGTTAAAGTATTTAAGACCATCATCCCCTAGATTTGACCAAAGGAGTATGGTAGTCTCAAATGACCTGGCAAGCCCAATACTTCATAAGTTCAATTATATGACGAAGATGTATTAATAACAATATATAACAACTCTGGTAAAGTTACTAAATACAAAATGATATCAAGTAATCATGATGGAAAACAGATAATAAATAAATAATAGTGTCTAATATCATGTTATCCATACAAACCAACATATTTTTTTAACTAAACACTTGAGATGCAGGGTTTTAGATCATATAAGGGCTATATATACATTATAGATCTCAGACCCAATCAGGTTGCTTAGAATCTTGAATCAGGAATAAATTTTTTGGTCTGATTTTTAAACGTGAAAAGACATTTTAAAATTGAAAATAAATATTGTCCCACCGTGTGCTCTATTTAGAACAGATATAGTTTCACAAAAAGCTTCTTTCCAGTACATCAAAGTGGGCTCCTTGTTTTTTTCTTGAATCCCTAATGCCCTAAGCATTGGGTATGATGGCTTCTTCACTGTATGTCACAGCTGAGCAGTTAACTTGTTCGACATGTAAAGCTGCATGTTAGGGGCAGCGCAGTTAGCAGCATGCTTGTCAATGAGCTTGAATTCATTTGTCATGGCTGACTGGTTTCTAGGTTTTATGCGCTTTAGGGAATGTAAGTGTGGGTTGTTGGTTAATACCTAACCCAGCAATCTGTCCTCTAATCAGCAACTTTCTTGACGTCCTTTTTATTTGAAGAGAAGGGAATGTTTTAGTGCTCAGTAAGTGAGTTGACATGCTTGTTTTTGTCATTACCACTATTATTATTGTTCATTCTGATTGGTAGACACATCACGCGTGCTTTTAATGCTTGTGTGGTGGCTTCAGGTTCTTGGCACCTGGAGGAAGGAGCAGGGTAGTGTGGAAGGAGCAGGGTAGCGTGGAAGGAGCTTGTTTGCCTAGACTGCAGTGTTTACTTTGTGAAGTCCCTGAAGTTTTAATCAGTCTGACTGGGAAGAGCCAAAGTTCATTTCTCTATCAAATCTTTGAAGACACTTCTGGCCTCGCTGATAGATATTACAGGTCTTGCATCTCATATTTCTCTCAAATACCTGGACTAACTTGTTCTAGTCTGTCAGGAACCTACAGGCAGCTACCCAAAAAGAAACTTAAACACAAAATAACATTGCTTACAGACGTCCATGCTCCCCCGAGGAATGACAGTGAGCAGATGAACAGCAAACTTTTTAAGGTAAGAGGCTTGGATCTGTTTGCTGAAAAGGAAGGAATGATACGATTGCATTAACGTTCACAAGAATAAAAATGACAAAAATGTGAGTTGTCATTCCTGCGGAATATACAGCTACTCACACCAAGGGATGTTGATTTAGTCAACAAGAAGTCCTGCTGGTTTGAATGTCATTGAGTCAACACTATACAGCTTGGTAATGCCAGCTACATGCTTTTCTGTTTTGTACATTTTATACACAAGCAATAGTAATGAAAAATTACTCGAAGGTCCTTAAAAGCCACCTGTTCTGGATTCAGTTTTGTTGTGTTGTTCTTTCTCTGTAAAGTTGAATGAACTTTGGATTATCTTTAAAGGTATTGCGTGAGAAATGACACCATCTGGAATCTCACTGATTCACTATTTTAAACAATTCTAAACTAATTAGAGTTATGTCATCAGGTTTGAAACATTTTGCTGTAAAATGATTTCCAGCTGCTGGGTTATTGTCCCAAGCATTTGAAGGTTGAACAAGTTGAAAGCTGATTTTGTTATAGCAGTACCATTCCTGATGTGCTAAACATTAGTGTGAATTAAAATCATCTGCTGGTTGTTTAAAATCATTGTACCTTATCCTAACTCGCCGGATTTGGCAGCTCTTCCCATATGGAAAAATAATATATTGCAGTTCATGTTAAAGCAATAAAAATATATTTAAAATACATGGTAATATATTGTCATCTCTTTCCTAAATATATACTGTATAGAGCAACATATTTTTAAAAATATTGTCATACATTTCAGAAAACATTCCAAATATATTGCAGCACATTCCTACAAGAATAGAAGATATATTTTATTGATGGCAGAATGCTAAAATATATTTTGGATTTCATCAAAATATAGTGCAATACATTGTAAAAAAAAAAAAAAAAAAAAAAGGTTACTTATTGAAACAAAATCTTTGCAATTTCAACATGCATAAAAAAAATGTAATTCCTTTTCTCTGACTCCGAGTTTAAATGTGTTATTAAATAAATAAATAACATTGTTTAAGGAACAATAACAAATTAAAACTGAGGTCTACAGAATGTGTTTGCATCATAATCATTTAATAGAATGTTTCATACAGGAATGGAACATTGTTTATTTTTAAAATTTTATTCCTTGGCAAATGTTCTGATATGCAAATGTACCAATAACAAAGTTTCTTTTGAGGTGTTGAAAGGAAATGCTTTTATATCATAGTTATTCATGATAATAACATCAGTCTTTTTGGACTAGATTCTCAGTTTTGTTTTTCATAGAATATAAAACAATTTTAATTCTAAAAAGAAATAATAAACAGCTGATTACTTCTAACAAGCCACTGTGGTACATTTCCGAGATGTTGAATTTTATTGGGTGCGTTTTTCATTTCTAAAAACAAATGTGCTAATGACAGTTAGGACTAAATAGCTTTGAGAATCTATCCCATTATCTTTAAAACAAGTGTCAAATAAAGATGTTTATTTGTGCCGTCAAGAACAATCAGAACAATCAGAACTCCACACTGGTGCTGACGCTCTGATCCAGCAGCAGTTGCTGCAGGGGACCTGTTCCACTTAGCCATGTCTGGTATGATTGAGGAATTCTAAGCATGCAGTTTAACCATGTATTCTGAACCCATCTCCCATTGTTTTGCCTTGCCTTGAAGAGAAGTCTCCTGTCTGTGCTTCAGCCAGTCCTTTCCCTCAGGCCATTGTTTGCCCAAGGGCATATGAGGTGATGTGTGCAGTGCTAGGCGGTGCTCTTAAACTTGTATGTATCCCCTATTGCCTGCAGTGGTTCCATGAAAACTTTATATTTTGTCCTCAGGAACTGTTTCCTGTTTTCCAATTGGGCTGTTTCACTTTGGAGAAACCAGTCTGGCCAGATTGAGTTGGCTTGGTTTGCTTTGCAGTGAACTCCGGTCTCCACCCAGCAAAAAAGCAGTAGAAAATGGTCAAGTGACTTGATAGCCTTCTGGTGCATTTGATTAAGGGCCCCCTCTGGTACTGTATATCCGCCACTGTTTCGGTATTCTTCAAGCCGTTGCCAGCACAATTTTTTTCTGAAATGAGAAGTGTCCGAATTGTTTATTACTGGTTTTGTGAACAGACAGAAATGCTCAGTTAACCTTGAGCCTCTGAGCTGCTGTATTCAGATCCAGAGTTCCATGGCTCTGTTTGTCAAACCTGATTAGCTTGCTGTTGAGATTCATTTAACGCTTTGAATCTGACAAGTCACTGGATCCACTCCAGTCATTGCACACTACAGCTCTAACACATTCCGCTGTGCTGTGGTGGAACTTTGTTTGCAAAAAAGACACACAGATTATATCTTAAAGAGAGACCTTACAAAGTGAATTTCACGCATGCACTCACATGGCTTTGTAAGTTGTAGATGTCTTAATAGAACCAGATTGATAGGAAATCTGATATAGACGTATCACTCTTTTATAAGCTAACTCGGAGCTGTGTTTGCTGAATTTAAAGAACATGACAGGCTTATTTCCTTTCAAAAGCAAATAATGTAGTAAACACCCTCTTGAAATCTGTGCTCATAAGAGCAAGCCTGCTGACTTGATATATTCCTGTTGTTTTTGTTTTATTTAAATTTTTTTATGACGGATTGTCGCATTTTGCTCAGTCCTCAGCCACTCCCTCCCACCTGTAGGAATGCACTGCCGATATAACACGACAAATAGAGAGCCCAGGTTTCAATGTGAATTCAACTCCCCTGGGCAGCAGAAGTTATTGCACTGCTGTGTCTTGGAAGGCTGGGAGCTAAGAAACGCACTGTGAGTTTTTATGCTAGGCTTTTGTGTTTCTTCTTCAGAAGAGTAAATGAGTACAAATGAGCTTGTTCATTTTAATAGGTAGTAAAGCAAAGGTCAAAACTTTACGATATTGGTTCTTCAGTAAAGGTTTAGGAAATGTGATACATTCTTAAATTGAATAATGAAGGGTGTTTATGGTATGATGATACCACCTAAAGGGATTATGAGAATACCCAACGTGCATGCAAATGAACATTTGGTTAACAATATATTTAATGAGAAATTATAACTGTATTTCTTAGACCAAAACATGCTTTTATTTACGAGAATATGTCCGTAAATAAACAATGATTCAATGAATATATAGAAAATCACTTTAGAGAAGAAAATATCAATTCATTTGATTTTGGTGGTTTCCTTTTGCAATATTGTCTATTGACTAAACAACGATAAAATATTATTCTACACTTAATTGAGTAAGAACCATTCTGGAGTTCTGCTAAAAAAATTTGCTTGAGCTGTAATTAACCAAAAAATACTTTTTGTTTGGATGGCAAAATGTGTCTATTTAAACTGTTTAAACTAAGCTCTTAAGTGAATTTTGTTATGCTGTACTTTAAACTTACTCAAAGATATATACTCCAGTAGGACTAAAAATACACTTTTTAGACAAACATTTCAGTAAGTTCTTTATCAAAGCAGCAACATTATGCTAGGTAACACTGAATAGAAATGCCTACAACCATCAGGTTTTTTTTTTTCACAGTGTTTTTGGTTTTTTAAAAGCCATCATAAGGATAGCAGCAATTATTATTAATATTACTAGTATTAATATTATTATTATTATTATTATTATTTAGTACTACTACTGTACTTTAATGTCATGGCACTGTACTTATTTGTCTAGAAGCATATGTTCTTGAGCAGTATAAGACTATTAATAATCAAAATGTTGGCTTAGCCACGCTTTACATTCTAGCTGTGTTTAGATGGTTGGAATTCTGAAATGGAGAGATTTTTAATGGAACCCAACAGTGTATTCAGTTTAGATGCAGCTCCACGTTAAACCCCGGTACACGCTGTGTTAAAAGTGTTAAGGGATTAAAAACAGTACAGTACAGTACTATCAAATGGCGTATATCCCGAGTTAAAGGATGACTCCATCAATATAACGCAGGTGTCTTTGTTAAGAGGCCTTGCTCGAGGCGATTTGTCTCATAAACAGAATGCAAGCACAACTGAAAAAAAAGTACAAAGTAAAAAAATAAAAAGCAATTAAATCAGAAAAAAATGGTATTCCAATAAAGACAGCCCTTTGGGTTTTGGAAAAGAGGTTGCTTCTTCAGATGAAAATATATTATCTAAATGTGAAACACCACAAACAACTTCATAGCATGCCTGCAGGTGTCTCAAAGCAAATAAGGTATGTTTGTAATAAACTGATGAAAAAACAGCAGTAAATGCTACATGAAAACTGTGCAGTTCGGTCGCCAGTGTTTACAGTGTGACAGCACAACAGTTTGGATGGGAAACGACCCATTAAAAAAACAAATACAGGCATTGACTTTGGAAAAACAGAAAACATGAGGGTTCTGTGCGTGACGCCAGCACTTTGAGAGGAAAATCATAACCTCTTCTTTTGACCTGTTCTCATGTATTCCAAGAACAAATCTATGCTTATATATATATATATATATATATATATATATATATATATATATATATATATATACACACACACACACACACACACACACACACACACACACACACACACACACACACACACACGTGTTGCACGTTTAGAACACCCCATTGCTTCTGTTGTTTTAATTTGTTGTGCATATGAAATCAAACCACTATAACTGAAAATCTTCTAGCATATACAGTGTGTGTATATATATATATATATATATTATATATATATATATATATATATATATATACACACACACACACACACACACACAACACTCTTATTTCTATTTAAATCTAATTTTTTTTTTCTTCCCATAAGTGATTTAATAAACCCCTCAATAATACCACTAGAGTAAAAAAAAAAGTTTATTAGTGATTTATGAGTCAATGAGTTAATGAGTCAAGACTTTTGATTTGCCCACCTGCTTTCATTTAAGCAGCGGTCACTGATTCACTGCGGTGGTATTTAGATCTGCTCCTGTTAAGATGCTCATAATAGAAGCACTGTGACTTACATTCAAAGAGAATAGCACTGGGTTCTGTTGCTGACTTCCGTGTTGTTTCTTCCGCAGGCCTGTAAGGAAATGGAAGCAACTCATATTGACATATTAAAGGATCCCCTTGTCTCTAGCTCTGCTATGCAGGACACCAGAAAGAAGCGCAGGGTGGTGACCAAGGATGGGCACAGCAACGTTAAGGTTGACCACGTTGACGGCTTGGCCATGCTTTACCTGCACGACCTGTGGACCACTGTCATAGACATGAAATGGCGTTACAAGCTGACCCTGTTCTCTGCCACTTTCATGATGACCTGGTTCTTTTTCGGTCTCATCTTTTACATAATTGCCCTGATCCACGGGGACCTGGACGTGCCAGACACGGCGTCTAACCACACCCCATGTGTGATGAACGTGCAGTCCTTAACCGGGGCCTTCCTCTTCTCTCTGGAGTCACAGACCACCATCGGCTATGGCTTCCGTTTCATCACGGAGGAGTGCCCCCTGGCCATCTCCGTGCTGGTGGCCCAGCTGGTCTTGACTACCTTGGCGGAGATCTTCATCACTGGCACCTTTTTGGCGAAGCTGGCCAGACCCAAGAAGCGCGCAGAGACCATCATGTTCAGCCACAATGCGGTTATCACAAAGCATGACGGCAAACTGTGTCTCATAATCCGGGTGGCCAACATGAGGAAGAGCCTACTCATCCAATGCCAGCTCACGGGAAAGATGCTGCACACCTACGTCACCAAAGAGGGGGAGAAGATCCTCCTGAACCAGACTAGCATCCGCTTCCAGGTGGACTCTGCCTCCGACAGCCCCTTCCTGATCCTGCCAATGACTTTCTACCATGTGATCAACGATGCAAGCCCACTGAAAGACCTCACTGCCGCCAACCTGAGGGAGAAGGAGTTTGAGATCGTGGTTATCCTGAACGCCACGGTGGAGTCCACCAGCGGCACCTGCCAGAGCCGAACCTCCTACATCCCAGAGGAGATCCTCTGGGGCTATGACTTCATGCCTGTGGTGTTCAACTCCCCAAGTGGGAAATACATTGCGGACTTCAAACAATACAACAAGGTCATTCGAAGCACTGATTACTTCTTTGCCACAGATCTTGAGAAGTTAAAACTGGAAGAAGAGTACCGAAAAGATGATCAAATGGAAAGAGAAGGACATTTAAATGAGCCATGACACAAATACTTTCTAGAAAGTGTTTATAGAAATTTAAATTTTTAGCATCTTTTTATTTATTTATTTTTGTTTTGTTTTGGCAACTGCAGCACGAGGATTGAGGACTTTGTGATTTTTCAGATAGCTTCAGAATCAGAAACATTGTAATTCTGATTTTATATATAATAATAATACTGCTGGAGCCACCTGTCTCCTTTGTTAGACTTGCACACAAATTCTGTTGTGTCAGTATATATATATATATATATATATTATATATATATATATATATATATATATATATATATATATATATATATATATATATCTGATGACCATTTCTTAAAGTCTCTATTTGGCTGTACTATAATTGCTTTCAGTCTCCAGTGACTAAGCAGTTCAAATATTTGTTTGAAGAAAGTTCCAGCTACAACTGAAGCTCATTGAAACACGTTCATTTACAATACTGCTCTGTGTTATTATTATCTAGGATTCTGAAGCACACAATATCAGGAAATATAAATCATTGCTATCAATATCAATATCAGTAGGTAAACGGGATCTCAAAGTTTCGCAATAAACACATCTATTGAGTACTGTGAAACTTTTTTAACTTTTGCATTTGTAACCACTTAGAAGTGAAAGGTTCCTGTTCTGTATATAAAGCCACTTCGTTAAGTATAAAGATGTCCTTAATAACAACAAACGGGCCGCTGTGCTGCAATTTTCTCAGTTTTCTCAACTTTCACTGCAAATGGTACCTGGAAGAATCAGCTATGGAATGACATTACCTGCATCTATCAACCTTTGCTTTATTGAAGATCAAGCTCAATGGAAAATATGTGATGTTGTTCTAGATCTTCTATATACAGGGCTGTGTCTGATCTGTATGATTACTCTGAAGGAGCTCATATACAGGGCTGTGTCTGATCTGTATGATTACTCTGAAGGAGCTCATATACAGGGCTGTGTCTGATCTGTATGATTACTCTGAAGGAGCTCATATACAGGGCTGTGTCTGATCTGTATGATTACTCTGAAGGAGCTCATATACAGGGCTGTGTCTGATCTGTATGATTACTCTGAAGGAGCTCATATACAGGGCTGTGTCTGATCTGTATGATTACTCTGAAGGAGCTCATATACAGGGCTGTGTCTGATCTGTATGATTACTCTGAAGGAGCTCATATACAGGGCTGTGTCTGATCTGTATGATTACTCTGAAGGAGCTCATATACAGGGCTGTATCTGATCTGTATGATTACTCTGAAGGAGCTCATATACAGCGCTGTGTCTGATCTTTATGATTACTCTGAAGGAGCTCATATACAGGTCTGTGTCTGATCTGTATGATTACTCTGAAGGAGCTCATATACAAGGCTGTGTCTGATCTGTATGATTACTCTGAAGGAGCTCATATACAGGGCTGTGTCTGATCTGTATGATTACTCTAAAGGAGCTCATAAACAGGGCTGTGTCTGACTGTATTACTCTATCTTTTCAACATACTGTTCTGTTTCAATAAAACCTTTGAATCTGTTATTTTGTCATGAAGTGGTATTGTGTATATATATATATATATATATATATATATATATATATATATATATATATATATATATATAGTATAGATGTGTGTGTGTGTGTGTGTGTGTGTGTGTGTGTGTGTGTGTGTGTGTGTGTGTGTGTGTGTGTGTGTGTGTGTGTGTGAAAAGCAGCCCATTTACACAACAATATGCGCTGAAAACATTTCCTGTACCAGGTATTCATTATACTATATTCTACATTACAAACTAGGGCAGCCGAGAATGGCACAGTAAATGTTTCAGTGACTTCCAGAGGGATACAAACTGTCAAGTAATTTCAACCACAGGTAAAAGGCAGCACTGCTTGACCTCTAAATGTTCTTGTGTTTGACTGAGTGGAAGAGCTGTGACCGCATTTCCTGCTTGACGTGTTTCTGTTGCATGTGAGGACGATGCTGCTTTGGAGCCCCAGTGAAGCGTGGCTATTGAAAGGCTGTGATACATTTCCAAGCATGTTTTGTCTGATTGTATTTCGACCACAACTGTCCCTCTGCTGGCTTGTCAGTTTAGGACACTCTCTCCATCTCTTTGTAATAAGGAATACAAATGAATTGGTTTTTAGAAAAAAAGGGCAGTGTTTTCTTTTTTAACTCAGATATCTGAACTTACTATAAATGACTGGTTATTGGAGGTCAAAATGGGGGGATTTCAAATTTGAACATGCTAATTGAATAAAAAGCCATACTATTAAAATACAACTATTTGAATGCATCCTGTATTTTGTGGATTCCCTGAATCTGTGGTGTCAGGTTGATCAAATAAACCCCTAATTCTCTCTTAAACATCATGATAAAAGTTTACCATATTAAGAGCATAACAATGCATAACAAAGCATAGTGAAAATATGCACGGCAAAGCATAGACAAGCATTGTAAATTATTGCATGGTATGGCAAAGCATATTTAAAACCTGTGTAGTAGAACCAAGGGCAAAGCAAGTCAAAACTGCAAAACAATATCACGATAAACCTTTATAAGGGCATTTACCGGAACAGGTAAATAGATGTTGACTTAGTCATGCAACAAAGGCCAGTAAGTAGTAATACAGTAGAATGCTGCAAACACTATTGTGGCATATCACACAAGGGACATCTTGATTCAACGCGAGGAAAAATAAATATAGAGTTTAAACTTAAACAGAAAGTGACAGATAACATAAAGGTCTATTGTAATATGGGAAGGAATGTGCTCATGTCAGAGTGACATGCCCTTGTTTTCCATTCTGAACATGCATGCTTCAGTTTGAGGAGTGCTGTAAAACACACAGCCTAGTGACTGTAAAATACATGATACAAGTGTCCCATTTTTTAACAAGCGTTTTTCTTAGTTACCTTTTTGTTTTGCTTCCCTGTGCTAACACAGAGCTCATGGCATTCATATGCCTTGTTGCAGGTAATACCAGGAGGATAGCAGTCTGCAGAATGAGAGATTGGCCAGAAAATGTAAGAGTAGCTACAACTACTACAAGATACTGCAAACAAACCGGTGAGCGAACGACGCCTGTCTTCTGAAGCAGCGGAGTTCACAGAAAACTCATTCAGGAATCAAGTCAACACAATTGTGGGACTATGCAGCTTTAAGCGTAGTCGAAAATCATAACCCCAGAATGACCTCATTAGACTAAATGGACCTGGATAAAGGTTTTCCTGACAGACTCGGAAAAACAACGAAAAGTCAAGCTAAGGGCAGCCCTGCTTTTCAGCTGATTAAGCTGCTGTAGTTCTGTGTGCTTTCAGCTGGCTTGGTTAGTCTGAGATTGCAATGCAGATTGAAGAGCTGGTCATGCTGGTTATAAAAATAAGTGACATTCCACATCCTGTTGCTTAGTTATATAAATGAATTCCTGTAAAACATGGTAAAGGCATAGTGAAGTGTAGTGAAGTGTAGTAAAGTTCAGTGCAAACTTAGTAATTGCATAGTAAACTTCTACAGTAAATCACATGCAGATTTTCCATTCAATCAAATGTACTGTTAATGTAATCAAGGTGCTCTAAACATAGGCTGTTTGTTGTATATAGTTGGGTGACCAGCAAAAAACTAAGAGAGCATGTGAATTTCAGGTTCTTTCATTAAAGTGGCAATAATTACCTGTCCAGAACCAAACCTATAAAGACAGTGAATTCTGCCAGGGCGCGTAAAACCAAACAGAACCCAAAATGAATATCACATTTAACAGCTAAACGGACTCATTCTCATTTCCAGATCTCAAGGGATCAGACGATGTCAATCTCTATTTCTGAGTTACATTTCTGTTCTTTTGTTAATATGCAAGGGGAAAGACAGCAATCTTTGAGAACTCTGTTTGTCTTGTTTTAACCCTTTTCATCCTGGTGACTTTTTAAAGTTTAAGCACTCCTGTGGCCTCAGAAAAGGATACAAAGTGAAACTATGCAAAAGGTTGAATACATAATAGGCCTATTTGATACTCATACAAAGCTTAAGCACTCATTTAGCGCAGCTGGGACATTTCAAGCTTTTCAGCTCACATCGCGGTGCATTCTGGTACATTTTACCTGTTTCAGGTACCTTTCACAGCTGGACTACACTTTCCAGAATGCACTGCAATGTGAGTTGAAAAGCTTGGACTGTCCCCACTGCCCTAGTGTACACAGAGTCACCTGGTAACCCCAACTAAGCATCCTCTTTATTAAGATTTTTTTTTTTTTTTGCTGCAGTGGGAAGTTTGCATCATTTTCGATAAACAAGCATACAAATAACAGCGAGTAATATCAGTAAAAAGAAAAAAAGGAAAAAAAAAATACTTCAGTCGTTTAAAAACATTTTTATTAGAATTACACCATACAAAAAAATATTGCTTACCGCAGCATACCCCTTTCCGAGTTGAGTCTGTTAACACCTGGCTCTTATTGTAATACTGGTATGTTGGTGAAGGCACTAGTAGCTGAAACTTCATTTCATCTAAGTTTCACCTGTAATACCCTGTGCTTCCTCACGTAACCCTCCCAGTCCTACTCCCCTCCCTTTGTTTTAGGTAATGTAAAATACAGAATATGCCTGAAAATGCCATGCCAGGCCAAGCTTATTTTTTTGTTACATACAATCTGCATTTCTAAGTATTTATAGTTTGTAATGTAAACACAAAAGCATACAGAGTTAAAATCCAAGGCCACAAAGGTTTCATAGTCCATTTCTTTTTTTTTTCGTTCTGTGTCTTTGGTTGGCCGAGATCAACTCGTAGTGTATAAATGCATAAGTTACATAATTATAATATATATATAAAAAAGAAAAATAATAATAACACTGAATTGTATATTTCTCTAACGAACGCACAGCGTTCGCGACTCAACATAATTGGCCCTTTAAAGAAATCTCTTTGGCAGTACAAGGGAGTTTCTGTGTGCATCTAAGACAGCAGGAAGACTGCCCCCAGTAACGATTTGAGGTCCTACAGAAGGTAAACAACATCCTCCCGATTCCAGTTTTTCCAAATTATAAAAACGAGATGCTTTTTCTGTAATATTCTGGTATTCCCTTTTTAAAATATCTCAAGTAAAGTTACTGATTTCCTTTAACTTCAATAATGCCATATGTACTACTGTGTAGTATAATAATACTGATAGAAACTGGCAATGTATATCCAAGTAAGCAATAATTCATTGTCCAGTTGGTTTACGTTCTCTCCGACATCCTTCAAAATTGTGGATCTCTCCCCATTTCAAACACCCTAGCTTTTCCCTTCCGACTTCCTTCAGTTCATCACATCCCAAGAGCTTTCTCCCATTCTCAGTCCTTATGGCTGGCTCAATATTCTCGTATTGCCCATTGCTGGTGAAGACAACATGCATTTATTTCACAGTCTGATACAGCTAACATCTCTTCATCCTCAACATATGTAGAAAAATAGCCAATTTCTCTCTGTATGTTGTTGGTTTGTGCTTTGTCCCACACTACCACATTTCCAGTCTTTGATATGCTTGGTTCATTTGGTATATGTAATTCATACTGTATATATTTGCTAAGCTTTCATGCAGCTTTATGTATTTCCTGTAGTATTAGCATTACTATTACTGTTTGGTCCCATTCTTTGTCCAGTTGCTGCACGCCGCTGAATTTCTTTTAATAACCAGTTTTAAGATTGCCATCTGCTTGCTGAGATTCTCTACAATTCAACTTTGTCCTAAATCTTCTCATTCCTGCCTCTCGACTCTCGTCACTTGGGTCCTAACCCTAATCTTAACATCCATACATTTCTCCAGTCTTTGCGATTCCCTTTAATTCATTTTTTCTTAGGGCTATATAATTCTAGTTTAGGCTCGCCATTTTTTTTTTCCCTGCCACTTACTAGAATAAAAAGAAAATAAAAAACGGCAAAGGGAAAACGACATCTAGTAGTAGGTGCCCAGGTGTGACGTCATGTGGGAGGCAGGGTGCCTGGTGTTGGGGTAAATGGTTCCAGTCGGTGAATTCCAGTAGGGATTCGGGGTGGCGAAAAAACTAGAAGAGGTGACGGGGAGGGTTGGGGGGTGCGGGGTCACAAAGTTCATCTTTTGCTGGTGCCCGTGGTAGGAGCTCATGTAGGACAGGTCCGTGGGGTACTTGTACATGGAGGACTCTGGGGGGTGGGGCTGCAGTGCCTGGGCGATGCCGTGGAAGTCGAACTTGTAGGCGTAACGCTTGCCGTGCACCTTGGTCATGATGTTCTTGTCGTAGTAGTAGCGCAGGGCTCGGCTCAGCTTGTCATAGTTCATGTTGGGCTTGGTCTTGCGCTCCCCCCAGCGCCGCGCCACCTCGTCCGGGTCCGTCATCTTGAACTCCCCGTTGGTCCCCTCCCAGGTGATGCAGTTGGAGTTGGAGCTGTCTGACAGGAGCTCCAGCAGGAACTGCCACAGCTGAATCTGCCCGCTCCCTGTTAAGAGAGGAGACAACAGTAAAAGACGAGTTTGTTGATTTAAAAAGCTGTTGCAGTCAAATCATAACGGAAATGTTCAGAAACGGAATTGATTAATATCTCGACAAACAGCTAGGAGTGAAATTAAAGTTCTGTAATTATCATGTAGTGACTGTTTTCTGTGCTGAATCCACGTGAGTGGACAAAACGTGCTTTGTCATTGGTCAAACATTTGGATTACTGAAATCAAAAGCAAAAGATATCTGGATCTCAGCTCACATTACGATTTTTGATCACTCTTTTTTTTTAACCCCCTATCAACCGGAGTTTTCAGGCAATATAAAATACAATAGCCTGTATTGTTAAAAAATAAAATACAAAAAATAAAATACATTAGCCGTGTAGTTGCTAAAGAGATCGAATACTGCACGCCTCCGGCTTACTGTAGCTGTCATAGTTGAGTATAATGCTGCAATGTTTGCTGAAATATCCACTAGACGACGAAAGTCAGCTAACCAATCTGGAACAGACCGGCTGCTAATCTAAACAATGCTGAATAATGCAGACAGGTGGCTAGGCACGTTTCCATCTGGATATTTGATTTTGTGCCTGACAGTCCAGCACAATAGAACGGTAATGGGTTAATATTAGTAGGGATGTCAGCTTTGGGTATAACATACAGCATGTAGGAGAGTCTGTATTTGGGGTTAGTTTTGGAGAACAAGGGTGCCTACTTTTTATAGTAGCCTGCTGGTAACATATTTCCCTGACACCTACACAAAACACAGACACAGAGATATTAGGTATAGGTGAACCTCAACGGGTTGTTTGGTTCAGTCTATCTCTGGCTGAGGAATGATAAAAGTCATTTTTCAACCTTGTCACAAATAATGACACCCTCTCATTTTTCATTACCTTTGAAACATCACTTTTTTTACCCTAAATTATAAGTATGTTCAATGGACCAGACTGTAAAAACTAAAATGACAATATTTTTTAAGCTGTTCTGTACTTTGAAGTCAGGGTTGTTTAATAAATACATTTAAATAGGGAAAGACATGCGCACGTTTCAAGGTCAAAGTGAAACATTGGACCCACTTCATACCTGAGTTGTTTAATGAATGCTTTTTTTTAAAGTCTGTTTTAGGAATAAAATAAAGAGCGAATACATGAGTAGGTAATACAAAAATAAGCACTGACTGTATTTTAATTACCTAAGAAGAACCCCTTCCTGTTTAGCATCACCCTATAGAATTAACTCATTGTGCTTCATAAAGTCAAATGAAACCTGCTGAATAATGTTAACATTTTGAATTACATTCCGCTTTGTAGTTTTCCATATACTGAACGAAAAACTGACAGCAATTGAAATAATGCGACATTCCGAAATCTAACATGAAATACCGTAGAACTATTAGACTCTTGCGGTATCATTTTGTTGTTTCTTTGATTACATGATGTTAAATAAAAGAGCTAAATTATGTTCATATCATTTATTACATTTTTTTTTTTTTTTTATGGCTCACTACTAAAATTGTAGGTGATGCAAAACATTTGGCCACAGCTGTAGATAGCGTAGGAGTTAAAACTTTGTGAGAAGGTCCCACCAATTGAAATGGACACAGTTGCATGCTTACCTGGATTCGCTAGTCGGCTGCTGGTTGGTCCAAGGATTTGGTAGGGATCTAAGGAAGCAAAGACAGGAATAGTCCTTTAATGTGTAGGACGTCGGAAGTCTAACACATACATGTTAATAATAATAAACAGAAAAACAGCCAGGATTATAAAAGAGAGGGTTCCACTCGCACATGTAATGTCAGGGGTGGATTTCAATAACAGTATAGCAATCCTGCGCTCAGGAGCACCTGGAAAATGTATTTAATTCACCATTGACTTGTTCCTACAGTTTAAAAGAGAGTAAAGATAATTAGAGATGAGAATACAGAGGTGCTGGATCTGGTTATTCCTCCCGAGCTAACCCTCGACCTGCGGCATTATTAACCTGGCCTTGCATATTCTGGGATGTATCGCAGCATTGCCCCTGCCGTTTCTCCACACATGTAACAGTACCTACCTAACTGGGGTCGGTGCTCTTCAGGTTTACTGACTGCGGAGGAAGACAGCTGGGCACCTGTTAATACAAAAATGTTTTAATAAAAGGCAGTCACTTGCTACAGAACACCCTCATAGTGATGGGGTTTACAGATTTTCATCACTGGTACTGTGCAAATTAAAACATTTTCCTCTGATTTTTGCAGGGATACAAAAATAGCCCCATTTTATTTTTATTTGGCAGTATTAGTGGATTCCTACAGCTCCGGTTTCAATGTTGTAGTTTTTCATTCCCGTACCCTTAGCTGGAGCCACAGAGTGTGGGGTCCATCCAGACCTTCTAGCTGCTTCGTAAGACAAGTCTGAAAAAGATTAAACACATTAAACTTAAACACAGAGTCACTGCATTACTTTCCGCTAAAACCAGTTCTTCCAAAGCTTATTTTCTATTTTTTATTATACACAGAACTACAGTATTGTGCAAATGTATTAGAACACCCCATTGCTTCAGTGGTTATGATTTGCTGTGCGTATGAAATCACACCACTGCAGCTGGAAATCTTGGAACATTGTCAAAATAGGCAAATGAGTGATTGTCTAATTTAATTGATTATTTTAATAGGCCACACATGCAATTAATTTAACATAATAAGAGAAAGGCAGCAATATGCTAAAACGTTTTTTTAAAATGCCTAATTGAAGCACAAAGTGGTCACACATGAATGCCTACTGTTTCTATATCACTGATTACTGACTGAAAATGGAAATACCCAGAGGTTTCCATGCAAGTTGGTATTTAAAGGATACACATGGCAAATGCTGAGGAGCTCTAAGAAATGTAGACACTGCTGTATATCTTATTAACCTGTGTGTGCTGGTACTGTTACATCGTTTTTAAGTCCACGACAAAAAAATAAAAAGGAGACAAGACAACAGAAGATAATTGGTTGTGTGGTCGGTGTCGCCCTCTAGGGGTGAGTCTCAAGCACCTCCAAGGATCAACCCCCACAAGGGGTAAATACAACCCATACGACACACTGCCAAGGACTTCTCACCAAAATATTTGTCTAATTCCAGTGCCGTCTTTCTTTTTAGCACTCCTGCACGAGAAGAGTAATAGGGCAGTAACACTGAGGAGATGTGTTGATGATTCTTAATCAGTTCATTACAAATGAATGCTGCTCTACAAACAAAGACATTTTCATGTCGTCAGTATGCACAATACCCCAAACACCGAATACAGGTAATGAGCAATCTGTATCAACCAGAACAATAACGCAAGATGTCAACAACATGTAATATTATTATGACAACACTCTTCTTTATTAAGTTGAAAAAAAAAACCTGACTCTGCTGTAGATGAGTTGAATGAATTCCAAGCTAAAACTGAAACAAAACCTACAGTATGTCTATAGAAATCATTAATAAAATACAGAAGGCTTCTGCGTATTCCCACACAGAATATGTGCATTATTTCAGTGGTTTTCCACACCCAACATCCACACAGTTTGCATGCTCTAACCCAGTTCTCCACCGCAAAAGAATAAAAAATACATCAAAACATCTCATCTCATGCCCATGTCCAAACCCACCGTGAGCAGACAAAGATGCTGAATTCTGGGGGAAAGTCTACACGTCATCGGGGAATTTAAACAAGTCATCTGCTCACTCTCTTTTTCAAGGTCTACTATTTTATTGACTAGAATAGCCCTAGACTTTTTTTCATCCTAAAAATGTTTCTTAGTCCAGTTGACAAACTTTCTACATCCCCTACAGCATGATTGAAAACTTCCTTTAATTCAAACTTTCAAAAGCAAATACATTCTTATGAGACAGTCCTAACCCTAACCCTAGCCCTAGCCCTAACCCTAACTCTAACCCTAACCCTAACTCTAACTCTAACTCTAACTCTAACCCTAACCCTAACCCTAACCCTAACCCTAACCCTAACCCTAACCCTAACCCAAGCCCTAACCTTGAACCATGATCCCGGCACATCCACCCTCATGACCAGCACAAAACTTTTCCATCGATTCACTGTAATAATATATATTTTTTTACCACTGGAGGGCGCAAAACCCACAGAAACTAAAACCCTTACAATAATATGCCAGCAGTTACCACAAGAATTACTACTGGAGGAAAACAAGTCATAAAGCTTTATTTCTGTTGATTGTGTGTTTTTATATACTGTAGAACCATGACCACACTTTGACAGTACTATAAGCTTCACTGCAGTTTGAAAGGTTTCCACTGGGGTGCACTGTACCTGGTCTGGCAGTCACCCTCGGGGTGGCATCAGGATAAACAGAAGAGTTTGGGAAAATAAAAGCTGCACCCCCTGGAATACAAAAGAGAAGTGGGACATTTTACACGACTCCACGCGAACGGCAAGCGAAGGCATGGAGGAGTTACAAACCACTGTTTAGGAATAGTACTACAAAATAACATTTCAAAAACAAACAGTGTGTTGTGGTTGGCAAATGCTGCTTAGCTTTTCACTCACTGCTTCCTTGTAATGCAGCACAAATGTTTTTGTCCACCAAATTTCAGTGATTGTGTTGATATATATATATATATATATATATATATATATATATATATATATATATATATATATATATATATATATATATATATATATTGTATTTGTATTCACATACATTATTGCCACAGGAATGATTCAATGTGATGATGGGCTGCAATTCTGACTGACTGGCACACACCTTTATATGTAACACCAGGTTGTAGACCATGCCTTGTACTGTATTAGCAATATCTTAAATGAGACGCTCTCAGTGCCTCCCACTAATAACCTGCATGTTGTCTGCACAGCAGTCTCAGGTAAGCCAGGCTGGAAGCACAGACAGGCAGGTGGAGAGCACAAAGCAGGGGCAGCAGAGCAGACTAGAGTCAAGGTGCATTGGTGGTTCTGTACAGACAGAGCTCGTACTATACCCAGGCTTTAGGCTTCCGCATAGCCACAGTGGAACCGCCGGTAAATATGGATTTGTGTGACATTACGAACAAAAACCATGGGCACTTGGGAGAGAAATAAGCTACATATATTTTGCTTGTTTGGTAGGTTCTGGAAATCCAGCATAATATTTATGATACCTTTAATAATTTAATTTGTTTTTGGGAAGCCTGACTCAGAGTACATGGAATATGTCTGTAGCTGCGGCAAACAGCTTTGCATCACCTAGAATTTTAGGATTGAGGAATATTATATATATATATATATATATATATATATATATATATATATATATATATATATATATATATATATATATATATATATATATATATATATATCAGTATATATGAACATCAAATACATCTTCATTTAATGTTATGTAATCAAAGAAACTACAAAATTATTATATTATATTGCAAAAGTCTACTGGAAGCCATAATAGTAGTCCAGTATTTCATGTTACATTTCGAAATGTCACATTTTTTAATTTTTGTCCGTTTTTCATTATGTGGAAAACTATAAACTGTTATGTAGCCTAATTAAATCTGTTAATATAACTTTACTCAGAAGTTTTCATTCAACTTTATGAAGCAAAATGAGTTCATTCTACTGAGTGACGCAAAAGTTTTGGCCATAGCTGTACACAATATAATAAACAGACATATACTGTAAGGAAGCTCGACTAAAATAATAATAACAACAAATGGATAAATGAAGACTACTTAGATCACATTTATATGTTCCAGATCATTTAGATGAACATTTGGGCCAAAGTCACTTTGCACAACAGTATTTCACTGTCACAGTTCTGTTATGTTGAGGAAAGTTAATTACAAAACAGTACAGAATTGAAAAAAAAAAAAAAGATTAAAAGAGAAACACGCTTCTTCCATCCATTATTTATAAAGGGAGCATAATTCTGTTACAGCAGTAGCTAAGTGAAAAAGGGATTAAAGGAAGACATCAACCAATCAGTCAATCAATCAATCAATCAATCAATAAACCTGACTGTAAAACGTTCATTATGTATCTCACCTATATCTCTAATATCTAATATATATATATATTGCATTGCCCTAATGGATTAATGAATGAAAGTCCCCAGCAAAGCAGAGAGAGGAATCCAGGTTCTTCTTACCTGTGTTACGGGCATGCATTAACCGAGGGGAGTTTTGTAAGGCTTTGTCAACATCATCTGAAGTCAAGTGAGGAAGTGGAGCTGAGAAACAAAACATTCTTTTGAAAGAGGAAATAACTGGCAACGGCTAGAAATAACTTGAGATCACTTAGCCTCGGAAAGCTGTCATTTGAATAAGAAAAATCAACCTTAACCATTAGCGCGGTAAAATAACGTCCCATGTACAGCACAGCACATCTAAGAAGCAGAGAGACAGAGAGAGAGAGAGAGAGAGAGAGAGAGAGAGAGAGAGAGAGAGAGAGACAGAGAGAGAGAGACAGAGAGAGGGGTGTTAGTAAGAGAAAATGAAAAAGTAAAGGAGATAATGTGAGAAAAACCAAAATAAATAAAACAGTAAATCACTGCTGCCCACTGTCATCTGAGAAAATTGCATGCCTTATTCATTTCTTAAGTAATTTGCACAAGCATGTACATATTGGCAGAAAGGACTGCTTGTGCCAAGACAAAAAAAAAGGATAAATGCAAAGCTTTTGGAGGACATTCTTCCCCTTTCCTTTATCAACCCTTTCCTCCTTGTCCACAGATTTCAATGCCAAGATGTTGCAACAGCTTTAACCCCCCCCCCCCCCCATTTCTCTCTATGACCGAACCCTTTCTTTATGTTTGTTGTTTTAAAAATACCGTAAAGCCTACTGTATTTAAGAGCCTTGTGAAGAATGAGAGTCAACACTGGAATTACAAATCTACATTTTATACTAGCAAGAAACAGGAAGATGGTATCCAGTGGCGTGCATTACTAACAGCCTTTACCAATATTTGCAGTCCTGCCTTTCACTATAAAAAAAACCCTAAAGTTTCAAGACTGAAAAACAAGCATCTTATTGGCTTCTCCTGCCGCCACTGTAAAACTAGTTTGTTTATTTTGGTGATAGTTTCTAAGGAAGAAAGGGTTAACATTGTAGCTAAGATACACCAATACAGTGTGACGGTAATATTGATAATGTGACACCCAATATAAGCTGACTATGAATTATGAAATCAGAATACTCCATAAAGTTCCATAATTGGGACATTCCGTTCGGTCAATTTCTAATCTAAGCAGTATTTGACACTATGGATGACATTCAGAAAGCCTTTTATACAAAGGTGTCATTAGAAATCAAAACCTATGACTACTACAAAACACTACAATTTAAAAAGACTATTGAAGAATATCTAAGACCCTGTCAATTAAATCTCAGGGGTAGATGTGCTAAGATGGGCCAGTCACAGCACAAACATACCACAAAGTATACATTTTGTCATATGTACTAAGAGAAAATATGTTAATAAAGAGAGCCGCAATATACTCATTTAGAATAAATAATGAAAGGCAGTTAAATCCCATCAGATTATACAGTGGGGCCCCCGCCTTCACCCCCAAATAAAAAATGTGTTTCTATCAAAAAGATTTTCATAACCATACAGTAGCCCCTCGCTAAACCAGACATGTTTGCCTGACGGGTTTAAAAAAATACAATAAAATCACACACACATACATTTATAGTGCTCAATGTATTTTTAAATGCATAAATCATTGCACTGAAATAACACTAATGTGTTTTGGGTAGGCTACACATTACATTGTATAAAAATTTAGCCTGTAGGCCTCCGGTAACACAAAATAAATCTCATTATAATATCTGAGGCCCCTCATTTGAATTTATGCAGGAACGGCTATAATTCCGTATTCATCTGAGACGGAACCGCAAAGAAAAAAGTCGCTAACAGCATTACGCTTGTTTAGTGCATTTCACCCTAGACTTCCGACGCGTTTGCAATTGGTTTGCGACTATTGAGACAGGCGCAACCCTTTAGTGCATCTACCCCTTAGTGTTTTAAAACTCCAATGGATCCTTTTTTTTCTCCTTAAAGGAAAAATGGGAGTAAATGGTCTTATGAATCCCCCTTATATTTTCAAAAACCTTACAGCGCGGACAGACCGGCCAAAAATCCAATAATTTAATAAAACTTTCTTTAATAAATACGAATATATATATATATACACACACATGTTATTTGTCTATGAAACAATGCTCACCGGCCAATCAAAGCTTCCATCTTGTGTACTTGTGAATTGCGGCAGCTGTGGAATTTAGTCCCTGGTTGGGGTTGCCTCAAGCGGCCTAAACATAAAAACTCAAATGTTTTGTTTTTGAAAAGGCAGGTCAGTTGACATGCTGAAGTGGGGAGAGGTATGACATGAGCACCACCGGAAGTATAAGGACACAGAAACATAGCATGCAGCGCTGCCACAACAATACTGACAACGATCAGCAACACAGGAATAGTGCAGAGAAAACCTGATACCCAATGAAAACTGAACTCAAGAAAAGATGAAGGAAGGTATAGGAAAACCAAGGGCTGGCCAGGTCAACGTATTACTAGTCAACCACCAACTATACTTACTCTCTCTGAGGTAGTGCAGGTGTGAGAGGAGGATGTCAGCATTGTAGCTGGGGGTTAGTCTTAGGAAGTCCTCCTTGCTCATTTTGCATAGCTCCTTCCCGTCGATGTTCTGGAACAAGGAGGTGTTGACATCCACGAGGGCATACTCCTTTACTGCCCACTCCAGCCACTGACGCACGTGGTCTGTCGTCCAGAGAGTGGGGTCTGTTTAAAAAAAAAATGATGTAAAGAATTCTGTTTGTTTCCATGTAACTGTTATATCACTCCAAGCGGGGGGGATCTGTGTGTACAAATACCAAAATAGCATACCTAATATTTATCAACCTAGCTTATGTATTTAATTTACATTCACTTTTAATGGGATTTGCACATAGCACACACTGCCACCAGGGTGTGAAGTGCTGTAACTGTGGAAATGAATAAAAGCCTCTCCTTCAGAATGGGCTACCTGCATCAATGTTTGTGCATGTCAGTTTATCATATTAAACGTGATAAATGAATTGCGCTCCTTGCTTTTGTTTAACAGTTAGAGCTCAAAATGAATACTTACAAAGGCGTAAAACACGAACAGCAGTGTCAATTCCACGATCAGTTCTCTCTACACAAGACACAAGCAGTATACACATTATATTTATCAGCAATCTTCTCATTCCATTGTCATCCATCTCGTCTACTGCGCAGAGGAGAGAACTGATAATGGAAGTAACAGACTTCTACTGTTTGCACTTGTACTGGTAAGAGGTATTCATTTTGTTTTTATTTGATATACAGCCATGGCCAAAAGTTTTCTATCACCTAGAAGTTTAGGATTAAAAAAACTACAAAATGATATCGCAAAAGTCTACTGCAAGCCATAATTGTAGTACAGTCTTTCATGCTAGATTTCAAAATGTCACATTTTTTCAATTTTTGTCAGTTTTTTCTTAAGTGTATGGAAAACTACAAAGCGGTATGGAATTCAATGTTAATGCTACATCATTCAACAGGTTTCATTCGACTTTATTAAGCAAAATGAGTTCATTCTATAGGTTGATGCAAAACTTTGAGAAAGATATATACAGCATAACAAAACGTTGGGCAGCTGGCTCTTTGAGCTATTATATGTTGTTGTGATTTGTTGTGCATACGGAATCAAACCACTGTAAATAAAAATATTGAAAATAGTAAGATAGAAGGAACAAATAGCCACAAAAGGTCAAATGCATGAGACTTTAAGATGCCTAATTAAAGCAACAAGTGGTCTAAAATTTTCACACTTGAGTGTCTATTGTTTCTGTATCACTGATTACTGACTGAAAATTGAAATACAGATAGGTATATAATATCTAGACAGACCAGTCTATCATATTGAACTGCAGACCAGTCTATCATATTGAACTACAGACCAGTCTATCATACTGCACTACAGACCAGTCTATCATACTGCACTACAGACCAGTCTATCATATTGAACTACAGACCAGTCTATCATACTGCACTACAGACCAGTCTATCATATTGAACTACAGACCAGTCTATCATACTGCACTACAGACCAGTCTATCATATTGCACTATAGACCAGTCTATCATACTGCACTACAGACCAGTCTATCATATTAAACTACAGACCAGTCTATCATACTGCACTACAGACCAGTCTATCACATTGAACTACAGACCAGTCTATCATACTGCACTACAGACCAGTCTATCATATTGCACTACAGACCAGTCGATCATATTGCACTACAGAACAGTCTATCATATTGAACTACAGACCGATCTATCATACTGCATTACAGACCAGTCTATCATATTGAACTACAGACCAGTCTATCATACTGCACTACAGACCAGTCTATCATGTTGCACTACAGAGAAGGGCTATCTAATGGTTGTTCAAGTCACAGCTGGTATTTTCATCCAGAAACATCTAGTCTCTGGAGAGCTAAAAAAAAAAGGTTAATGCCTGTGTTTCTTGTCAGTGTGCAATCTGTCACTACCTATATCATGCAGTTAACATTATACTACCTTTAACATGCAGCTATGCCAGCTGCCTAATCTTCTGTTTATTCAAAGCACAATGAATACGGTCTAACACAGTATAAATAATGTATCTTGCCAGCAGCGATTCAAATCCAGTACACGACCTTCAGTTGGCTTTTAGCTTTGCTTATTGTGTTTGTTTCTGATGATGCTGCTGCTCAAACTAACTCAAGAAGGGAGATGCAATCTCACTCTGTTTTTACCAGCTTCACTTTGAAAGGAAGTTGCAGCTTGAGACAGAAAGTGTTACACAATGTATGGTGTGCTGCAAGTAAACTGTAATATTATGGAAAAGCATGTGGAGGTGTGTATTCATGTGGCACCATAGCTTCAGAGGTCTGCTGTAACTGTAAATGGAAACTGCTACTGTGTCTGTATTCGTTAGCTTTCTATTGTGTTGTTTCTAGTTATAGCTTGATTTACCGGGCCTCATAACTATTCTCTCAAAAACGACCCTTTTCAATCACTGGGTCTGCTTCGGAAAAGACTCCTAATCTGATTTCTTAATTGAGTGAGTTTGAAAAATGACCACTAATGGAGCCCTATCATTTTTTTTTTTTTTTTTGCTAATGGCAGCAATTAAGTATTATTAAAATATTTTTTTTATTTAAAAAAAAAAAAACTTTTTTACAGGGTAAAGCAGCCCTGTGCTAGTTGAAAGTTATCCTCCAATTTAGTGGAGTAACAGTTCTCTTTATACAATGATGCACATACTGTAGCATATTCCAGTTCACTAACGCTCATTACATCAGCGATGTTACTGGACAACAGGTTTCGATTTGTTTAGGGGGACCTGTATTTCTTACGTCCTAAACCCCAGTTGTACAGTGTACCACACTACCACAAACCATGAATCTGCAACTCAACACACACATTGTAACACAGCATAGCAACAAACAACTTACAGTGTGTGCCTTCTACTGCAACCACAAATCCTGAAGAGTTTCCATTGATAACATGTTACCACAAGCTGCCATTTACAACTGCAATGTCATTTTACACCAAGTTTAAAAAATGTAATATCTCAGGAGGTCTAATTGATCGATAGTGCTACAGTTTGTAGTATAAATGCTTAGGATGGGACCACTGTTCTAAACCAAGAGAGCATAACGTTTTGAACTAGAAGGCAGTCTTAGGAATGTATGCACTTACTCCACTTACCATCAGGTGTCAGTATTCAGTGGTGTTTTACTTTGGAAATGGCCAAAACAGTGGATAATGCACTAGATACAGTGCTAAAGCTTCCTGGCCAGTAACTGTGTAAAGAAGCCGATGTGAACAGATGTCATTTTAAGTCGAGCACAGGCAAGTTAGTTCCCGTACCTGCAGGTACAATGACTCTTCGCTCGTTGGTTGTCATGTTTGGGGGCGGGATGTGCTTCTCCTCCATGTAGCTGCCGTAGTTCATCGGGATGCTGTCCGAACCACCAGCCATCTTCCCTCCTTTCACCACACTGCAGTTATCTGGGGAGTTCCTGCCAGTGAAGGAGAGAATACTTTCAAATGGCAGCTTGAATCACAACAAAGACTGCATTTCAGCATTATACAGTATAGCCACTCGGGGGCACAATTATAATACGCAGCATCTGCCACTAAACATTCCAGGGAGGCTGAGCTCTGTTCAGTTTTTCTTATGTATATATGTCAAGATTAATAACATACTGTTTGTACAGTCACTACAAACGTCACCTTCACCACCAATAACAAATAACACCGCTCAGAGCTAATAGGAATATTTAGTTTAAAAAACACAGCAATAAGCGACTTAGCTGAGTTTCACCCTATAGTATAAACGACTTTACAGCTAGGGCCAAAAGTGTATCAAAAAAAAAAAAAAAAAAAACGTTATATGAACAAAATTCTGATCATTTGTTTAACATGATGTAATTAAAGAAACTACAACATTACATCGCAAAGGTATACTGGAAGTATATGGAAAACTACAAACTCAATGTAACTCAATATGTTAACGTAATATTATTCAGCAGGTTTCATTCGACTTCATGAAGCAGAATTAGTTCATTCTATTGAGCGAGGCAGGACTTTTGGCCATAGCTGTACACGTTTACCATTTAGCGCTCATCATTTCTAGCAGATTTGGTGCCTCAGGGGTCAGCAGATGTTTAGGATTACAGTAAGAATGCTTTATTAATGCATACCAATCTAAATGGGCCCAGATATTCACCATTTGGAGGCCTAAGACTTGGATAAGATGCCGTCATGTGTCAAACAATTGTGTGACCTTCCAAAATCAAACTCAGAACGTTGTCATCAATGATACATTTCTAACCAGATGTGGAGAATTATAGAAGCCATCTTTACAAAGTGAACTAAATAATAGATTGCACCAGACAGGCTGGCAGGTCCAGTAGTTACACATTCTAGGTACATTACATAAAAAGATAGATATCTGGGAGCAATATCATAAATAAGAATCTCACCTGGCAAAGGACACAGAAGAAGAAATACACACGCATGAACTGGCTGCTCTCCAGTCTGAGCATGATACATTGTGAGCATGTGTTGGTGGGATTTGCAGAGTTTTCCTCATTTTCAGTTCCATACACTGGCTGATAAAACAGCTAATGCATGAATCGTTTATGGTGGCTTGAGGTCTCGCAAGTGAAATGCGTTTATAAAGGATGCTAAGTGTTTAAGCGGCAGTGCAGCAAGTAAAGTAACATCAGGGCTGCTGTTAAAGCACACAGCTGGTAAACTGCAAGAGTCCCGTTTGGTACTGATGGTGCAATTTGCAATGTATTCACATTGTGAACAAATTAAACATCAGTTATTACAAAATATGTCAGGGCCTTACAAAATGCTATTACAAAGAAGCGTGACAGCCAGTCCCTTTCACAAACTGTGCTCGGTATTGTGAAATTAGCTGCAGGCATGGTGCAGTTTATATAGTAACTCACTGTATTGACTACAAGGCCTGTTTACAACAAGTGACTATCAATTTTAACATGATGAGACATATCATCCATTCAGCCTGGAGCAGACTTGAGGATTAGGGTTCTTCACATCAAAATGCAGTTCGGAAGAAAAGAAAAATCCAACTATCTTGCAGAACTAATAAAAAGACCAAGTACTGTGCTGCAAGCAAACTTCTGAGTCCTTAACTAACCTGACTTGCGTTTTACTAGTTTTGTTACACAGAGAACTCTGTTTTGAAGCGAGTGCACAGGCTAATCAAACTACTTCAGCGGTTTAAAACTAGAGATAAAAAATCAACTTAGTTCAGTGTGTTTTTCTGAGTAGTTTCCTGGTAGATTTATTTTGTTAAAATTATTCATCATTTCAGGACCTTCTCCTTTATTTCAGTTTTAATTTAGTTCACTTTGGTTTATCACACATTAACCCCCAGTTACTCATATGGTATGTTGTATATGAAACAGAATACAGGAGACCCTGTATTTACTACTTGGTCTTTGAGGCAGATTTGGTTTGTTTATGTTTGTCTACGGGTGTTTTTTCCACTTGTTTTTTCTGAAAATGGTGATGGATCCTTTTTGTTTACCTTTTCACTCTTTAAATACATTTAAATAAAGTCTTTTAGCAAATACAAAAAAAGACAAACTTTTCTACTAGAAGTCTTTTTTCTAATCTAAGCATTTTAATTTTGAATTTAGTTTGTTTAAAAAGGTAACACTGTTGAGTTTTCATAGTTATGGATGATGAAAAAAATGCAATACTTGACACTGGAGCAAATGGACAGTAAATATGTCTGGAAAAAGCATTGAGAATCCAACCCACTATTAAAAAACGAAACAAAAAAAAAGAAACCACACATGTTTTGTGTCACAGTAAAGGGCCACCAATTTCAGGGTCCTGGTCAAACAAACATACATTTAACTGCAAGCAACAGAACAAAGAAAATGGTTATGAGCAACAGGAACACTTTCCATAACAAAGCCAACGCTCGTGTGAACGTGGAATGCAAGAACACGATTAAAGCACTCAAAGCTCAGGTAACGTTTTCTCAGCTGCTTCATCCTGTGCGACACACCCTTCCTCAGGGATTCTAGTTTTTCCACACTCCCTGAGGAAAGGAAAAAGCTGAGTTAACTTCACCTTACAGTGTCACAAGTGTTTTATCATACAGGAACTGGAAAAGACCATTAGGCCTAACAGGCCTGCTCCCTGTGTTTTTTTATCTGTCCATTTTCCTGCTCTCCTCCCATGTCTTAGGACACTTGAGTGTTTACTCTTCAACAGAATAATGTTCCTCCTCTCAATAGCCTTCCCGTGCTAGCGCATGTTTACAATTTGTGTGTGTGTGTGTGTAGGTATTACAATCAATGTGTGGAAAATATTTGAGAAAATGTCCCCACAAAGACAGTAACTCCTGAAAAAAGCAATGCTGTGGGGACTTCCCCACTTTGTAAAACACCTTTTTAAGAATTAGATATGCCTTCAAAAAAAAAAAAAAAAAAAAAAAAAACTGGCAGAAGGCACAGGTGTCGTTGTCCATCAAATCAACAAAATTGGACTATGGTCCAATTGGACTAAAGGTGCTTTGGACTGTTGATGGATGGACAACGACACCTGTGCCTTCTGCCAGTTCTGTTGTCAATTCAACGCTTGTCTTTTTCATTTCCTTAAGGATATTATCTTCAAGTATTGCTCATCCTTGTTTTTCTGTACTTGTTGATTATGCTTCGGATTCACTCAATGTTTTTCCTTCTTTATGCAAGTCAAGGGTGTTACAATAGTAGCAAACACTAGTGGAGGCTTTGAGTAAATTGTTGATGTGCACAATGCATCAGAGTAGAAAAATGCAACACGTCTAAGATATATATATACATGCTCAAAAGAGCCAACTTCCCAATTCCAAGGGAAAGTGTGTGCATACAGTAGTTAACTATTCTATTCTATTTAAACCATCAGGTGTCAGGTTTTTCTTTTTCTTTTTCATATTCCCCAAGAAAAGGAGCCACTGTGGTCTTGTATTTCATTCATTCAGCAGAGCTAATAACTTGAACGCTCCCTTCTGACCGCGCAAATGTGGCACAGGAAGCTCCCACGTGTTTATTTACCCACACACATGTGTAACACATTGTAAATCTCCCAGCACATACCGACTTGCTGCTAATTGAAAAAATCTTTCCTTCGTCTCACCACTGGAGCAACTCCTTTGTTTTCTCTCAACCAGAGAGAGAGCGAGAGAGAGAGAGAGAGAGAGAGAGAGAGAGAGAGAGAGAGAGGTCCAGACGCACTCTAAATATTACAAGCAGGGCGCTCCCTGGTAGCAGGGAGCTAGGACAGCTGGTTTGAGTTTCCCCCTTCAGTCTGAGTTTAAGCTGAAGGGAAGCGATACAGTTAGCGTACCTGACAATGTTACAAGGCTGCAATTGTTAATGTGTGGGGTCTGTGTATCTGTTTAGTTGAAGCCTCAGATGTAAACAACGCCCTCTTAACCGATCGAGTGTATTATATTTTGTACCTTTTAATAATATTTACATTTGGGCTTTTTACCAGGGGCCTTTAAAGCTCAGTCTACTGACCCTCAATGAAGTAACTACTATATTGTAAATAAAACAATTACAGGAAAAGGTCTGCAGTTTACAAAGTTGAGTTTTTTTTTTTGTATCGTATTGAATGGTACAGATACAATTCCACAGTGCCGGTGCGATTCCTGTTCATATTTTTGCCTGCGTCCTTTCAGTTATATGTGACAAGACCTTTCAAATGTTGGTAAAGCAGTGACACCTATCAAACCGTGGGGTTCATGGCTGTCTGCAAATCCTCCTGCTCAGGTCAGATCATCTCACACCTGCTTTACTAAGCTCCACGGCTCTTGAGTTAGTGATTGGATGTTGCAGTTCCTCTTGGGGAGTGGTACGCATGTGGCTGCATAGACAGGGGAGCTATCATCCTGGATGTGGAAGAATGCTGACGCTGGCCAACTGTTTCATATTTGTGGTCCCCTGAATCTTTTAATAGTCCTGGTCAAAGACTTCTGGAACTCTTTGAGGTCAAGCACAATACCACAGAGAGAGATTTCACTGAACACTGCAATACAGAAATCTGTATCTTAACATTGGTTTGCTATTAATTGTAACACATACACTATAAGGATTATAAACCAATCACAAACAAAGCAGGACCTATTGAACCCTATCAAAGCTAAACCACAGTGAATTAACAATAGTATAAAAAAAAACTAAAAAAAAACTACTCAAATTGAATAACCCTGGCAGGACAAAACTCGCTGGCCTGCAGCTGACATCTGCCTAGCAACGTAAAATATTTAACATGGGAACACAACAAACTATAACCAAGGGGCAAAAGAAACCAACAGTTTTTTACATACCAAAGGTCAAGCAAAACAAACTGAACAAAGCCGCCTTCAGTTTCTGCTTGTCTACACGAGTAATATCAAAGTAACAACTCCAATAGGGCACTGCCCTCTTCTAATGTGAACCAGGTGGAATGGTTACTGATTGTTTAGTACTGATCATACTCTGTACAGAGGTGTAGTCGAGCCGGAATGCTCAGGAACGCTCCGGAGCACAGTTACGATGCTACTTTCTATCGGCAGCTCAGACATATAAATGACACGGAAATACCTGTAGAAATTAGATAAATGCATTACCTATTACACGTGTTACTAGAACACAAATAAAATGTGAATTCACTGTTGTTAAAGAAAATCAATATTTTAACGGCGTTCCAGCACGTTCAGATTTACACACCTGATCTGTACCATACCAAAACTCCCTTGTCTACTCTGCTTTTCATACTAACTTAATAACCCTTTGAGTTAAGACTAAAGAGACAGCAGCTAGCTGCGAATGTTTTACACTGACACTGCAGTTGCGTCGTGCATTTCATAACGATAACGGCTTTCGGACTGTCGGTGGCAGGGTTAGCGCCAGTGTTCTGTGTTAATGTCCAGGGAAACTTGCCTAGATCCATTGACTTGGCTGGGGCTGCACTCCATTTTGATGGTGACTCGCGTGGGTGGCTGGGGCAGCCAGTCCTGCGGGGGAACTCGTGGGCTCATCTTCGCTGCCTGGATGTACTCGCTGGAGGAGGACGCTGTCATCTCCGTTTTGGCGAGGTGTGGCGTTCCGTAGGCACACTCGAACAAGGACTGGTCTTCACTCACCACTGACAACGCTTCCTGCAGTCAGGGATTAAAACAAAGGAAAACAGCGTTGGGGTAGGTATTCAATATCACATTGCACTGCTTTCATTTATGGAAAAGAATTACAATGATGTTAAAGCAATGCTATTATTTTCATTCATCTTCTATAAACAACTGATTTTTGTACACAGCTCTAGTGGATGCAAGTCTATGAATTGTTTTTTGTGAAATCATGAAAGGTTGATTTATTTTTTTGCTTGGTTACGTTCATATTCAGCAAATTTACAACTGTAAATAAAATACTGTATTTCAAAGAAAATATCTTAACGTAAAACAAACGAATTCCACAAGCCTCATGACATCATTAAAGCTGTATTAGGAGAGTGAATGAAAAGTTAGCTCTGTCAATGTTCTTCAGATTCTACAAGAATTTATTTAACATTATAGTTTTTTGTATTCAAACTGTTTCAAATAAATGTCAAAAAGACATATTTTGACAATCAACAAATGCATGCCAGGTTCAAGCAACACACGGAACCCTGAATGAATGCTAGATGAATGCATATATAATACAGGATTCATCAACTTCTTTATGGAAAAATAATGCAAAAATAATCTATTTTTTAATGTGTTTTGCTTAAAGAATCCCTGTTGCAAAACAACCCATTTTGATTATTTAAAATGAATCCAGAAACACCAAAGAATTCCTAATGATTGCATAAAGAATGCAGTATGAATACAAGATGGCTGCTGTTCCTTCTTTGTCTGTATTAAGTTATGGGCTTTTTATCTTGCCACCACTTTTCCTAGGACCTCCCTAACTGTGGTGTCCAGCTGAGCAACGCTCCATAATGAACCTGCAAGGAATGAAGGAATGAACAGATGTATTGTAAAAATAAATAAAACATTTGTTTACTTTAATCACAGGTGCTGCGTCCAGCAGGACATCTCTGGAAACAAGATGCAGTTTCTCAGTGGTCTTATTGCTGTGCAACTATTTTAAAGAAATAAAAAGTATTACTGTATGAATGAGCTATAAAAAAAAAAAAAAAAAAAAAAAAAAACTAAATTCAAACTGGCTAACTAGCCAATGGCCTACTTAGTTGGGGTATACATTTAGAAAACATACATAGAAATACTAAACTTGTAATGTTCTTTGACAACACTTTTCAACAAGAATTCTTCATGAAGCACCACTAAAATGTTATTATTACACCTTGTTAAGTGTCAAAACTTTGCAAAACACATTTCTTGATGTCTTATAAAGGGATTGTAAAAATGAAAGAGGCCAAACATCTGACGGGACTTTACCTGGTAAATCTTCCTGTCCTCTTGCTAAAAATAAACAATGAAAAAGGGGTCTTATAAACATGTTACTTGCATGTTCTTAAAGAACTGTACATCTAGAGATAGCATTTAAAACATCTACAATATTGCATTTATAAATATGTTATTCATTGTTTCTAACAATATCCCTAAACTAAAGTGTAAAGCTCAGGGAACACAAAGCCACTGTTTCAGGAGCAGTGGCTTGAAACCTGGTTCCAGGAGACGGGGAGAATTTGCTCCCTGGTGTGCCTTGCAGTGGCCTGAAACCTAGTATCCTTAAGCCAAGTTCCAAACCACAAAATGGCTTCATGTTCCCTCAGCTTTACCTTTTACTCAACAAATAAAAACTAAAAATAAGTTTTCTCAATGTTCACGCCATTCCTCATTCCTTATTACACAAACCTCTATTGATATCTATAGCATATTCTTAAGAACTGTTTACATTTTATGCTGGAGCAAACTTTTAAACCACATATCCAAATGCCACCATAACTAAACTTCTTTTGATTTGCACATTTTGGGTTTCTGGTATGCCTCGAGAACGTATGATATAATGTATTGACAGGACTGTTCAGTCATACATTTAATTAGTAGAAGGGATTTTTACAATGTGTTTTTCTGGATGCCTCTTGCACACAGATCATTTTATTCCAAATCTGGTAACACTTTTGCATTGTGTCTCTAATTACTACGTATTTACATGTAGTTACTTAGTAAATACATGTGCACTTACACATAATTACAATGTTATTAGTTACAGTGCACTTAATGTGTAAATCTTTATGCACGATATAACCCTAACCTTTTTCTGATACAACTAGGTACGTACATACAGTATATCATGCATAAAGATTTACATATTAAGGAGATTGTAACTGTGTATAATAACATTGTAATTAAGTGTAAGTACACATGTATTTACTAAGTAACTACTATGCAAAATCACAGTAATTGGAGACACTATATGGTGCTATTTGAACTTTCAGCTTGCACCTCGTAGTGCTTGCAGTGATTCAGGTTAAGTCCTCAGCAGTGTTAAATAAACAAGCGATGTGTGTTCTATTGCTATTCACAGCAAATCAAACCACAACGGGGTAGACATTTGGTCACATGACATCCTGCTTCAAACCGCACACTGATAAAAACGCTTTTACAAGCTTTGACTTTTCTGCACAGCAAATCATTGCAATGTATGATTTCCACGTGCATTTCCTGTGTCATAGCAATATGGTCTATTTCTATCGGAGCGGAACAAAGACGCGTGCTAACAGCCTGTCCCTTTCCCTAGATTTACCTCTCATCCTCTCCGTGCTTGGTCTGCTTGTGTTAGAAACCTCTGCACTTATGAAGCTTGTTTGTGTCCAAACAAATCTATAAGCTCACCTCAAAATATATTCTTTTACAAAAAAAAAAAATAGATTCATTCACCTTTTTGGTTTGGGTATAGACTTGGTTCCTTATAGTTCGCTATACTGTACAAATAAGAATCAGTGGAAGATTAATTAGGGGAATAAGGAAACATACTACTGCAACTTGCCCGTCCTGAGAATATAAAATAAGATCCATAGTGAATCTTACTTAAACATGAACATTAATTCATCAACAATTTCTGTGTCACCCACGATCGCCAATATACATGAGTCCTGGCTGATGCACATCATGAGTAAGAAGCAAAGATATTTTTCTTTTTCTATTAATAATATGCTGGTTGTAAAGTAAGAGGTTACAGGCACTGACTACAGTCTGAATCACTCCAGAGAGCCCTATAGCCGGCAGACACAGTGCTGTGTTTCATCTTATACATTCCCAATCTGCCCTATCCAAAATCAACAACAAATTGCACTTCCTGTATTAGTGACTTCACACTGGAAAAATGGCAAAGCTGCTCAGCATGCTGATTTGTTAGGCTGTACCACTCTCATTGATTTCTTGACAATACACGCCTTAATGTTCCTACACATAGTCCATTCTTGAAATGTAGACCATCTCATTTCAGTAATGCCACTGACCAGAAGTGTCCACAACTCAGAAAGAAATGTGGCCCAAAGCTCCAATCTACAGCGGTTTCGGCTTCGTTCACACCCATTAGGACAAGGGTCTATGAGACCCATGAAATCTTTACTATAGAAGCTGTTTCTCCTTTAATGGGATATGTTTGCAGAACTTGTTACATTTTTCCATGTCTATCGAATCTTATGTAGTCTCACTTGTGCAATTTTGCTAATTTGAAGGTATTTTTTCCTACTTTCCAGCCACTTTTTAAAGTTAATGCCAAAGTTAGACAACTTTAGTCTTCAGTGTGTTGTTTATCATTGTGAGATATGATAAATATTAAAAGATGATATTGTTTAAATATGGCACTCACATTATTAAAAAGTTTGCAAAGTACAAAAATTACTTTAAACTGAGCAAAATTGCACAACATGCTGTACCATTTAAAATAGACTATGACTAAATACATAAAATGAATCCACGAAAGAGTCTTTTAAGTGTTACTTTATGTTGTCTGAATTTAGCATCAACATGCACTTTCAGCCTTCCCTAAATAAAACTATTCACTATTCGTGGATTTTCCGTAAACATTAGTAGCATAAATACCTTGTTGAATTGCCATTATGTTAGAAAAACATATCCCACATTTGGTATTTCATTTTACAGCCCACCGTTTCAAGTTCTGCTCCTTAATTTCCCAATCACGCAGCTTGCCTACTCATTGAATTCGTAATGGCTTTCATTGTTTGTAAAATCAGAGTTCCCAAAGATGTTCCCTGCAGATATGACATGCACACATCCCTCTCTGGACTATGTTTAATGTATTCAAGCACTTATATCCTACAAAGCGGCCCGCCCTCTCTTTTAGAAACTGATGACAGTTCCAGCGGCTGAATAAAAAGCAGTTGGAGGAAAGGGAAGTCATGTCGGAAAGCAGATTAATCTCGTAGCGACTGTTCAGCCCTGATAACTTAGCTGAGCACCACATGACTAAAACAGCCGGGCAATTAACTTTCACCCTACGAGGACTTTGCAACCACTGTGCGTGGCTTTAAAGAGACAGGGTCCACTTCATCCCTGATGCTGTGAACAAAACAGATGACACTTCTCAGCTGCATGATTGTGCATTGGCAGCAGAGAATGCTTCCCTGAGTGGGTCACTTCCTGGTATGTGCTGGGTTGAAACGATAATCTGTGATCGTGATACGTCTGTTTAGTCTTGATTTTTTATTGTGCTGAAAGACTATTACTGATGAGCGCATCATCGGTGATAATCGTGTCATCTAACGCTAAAAAGACTCATTGCTACTGCTACTGAGATGTTCTGTTCCTCTCTCTTTCTGTAGATAACTGGTTTGTCCATAAAGAGATACTGGGGTGGCGTTGTTAAGTGCCAAGTAATTAAACCGGGCATCGGAAAAACACTTAAATGCAGTCTATTATGAAAGAGACAAGTGGCGTGGCTTTGTTTTAAAAAGCCAGCAAGTGAAAAAATTAAGAGTCGGTTAGAGAGCAAGAACTACTAACTAGAGACAAAGTCCTAATTTTCATACTAGATTTAATTACAATATTGTATTCATATTTGTTTCTTTAATATACAGGCATTGGCTGCATATCTCCAATAAGCATAACCTTCCCTGTCTATAGAACAAGCAAGAAAGACTAATGTATCAAGACATCTCAGCGCCCAAAAGCCAGAAATCTAAACTCATGGCCATTTTCCCAAACAGATATCGTTTACCTCCTTGTTTACAATTCTCCCAGCTTTCCCTTGAAAGCCTAAAATGCTTCAGTCATCAGTAATCTAGAGTCAAGCACACCCACACACACACAACTCTGCTTTCAGAACCTTACAGCTCTGCCCCAAACAAGAACACACCGGGTGCCCCCTCCATTAACAAAGAAAACATCTTCATTAGCAAAAGGCTGATGAACTCTGTTTCCTTCAGATAACGCAGGAACTGCACAGGCTTGAATGCCAATCAGTGAGCAGTGCACACTCAGGCACAGCAGTCATGTGGAGGGGTTTGTGCCCCCTGTGTGGTGCACACTCAGGTCAGGTACAGGTCATGTGGAGGGGTTTGTGTCCCCTGTGCAGTGCACACTCAGGTCAGGTACAGGTCATGTGGAGGGGTTTGTGGCCCCTGTGCAGTGCACACTCAGGTCAGGTACAGGTCATGTGGAGGGTTTTGTGTTCGCTGTGCAGTGCACACTCAGAGGTTTGTTTCTTGAAACCAGCTTGGTTCTCATCCAGCCCGAGGCTCAAGTCTTTTTATTTTTCGCTTTCTCCTTCTATGTTTACATATTTTACAAAAGGACTACTGTATGACCCATAATTCAGCATCTCTGTAATAAACAGAACCCACTGCATGTTTCTATTACTGTACTGGACTGGTGTTTTACAAGCAGCTGGTAATAATTCATTTATTTCTGGAAATAAAAGCTTTCCTGGGTTTTCAGATATCTGGTTTTAAAACCATTAAAAAGGGTTACTTATTACAGAGGGATTCAGGTGAAACAAAATAGAAAATGCAGGTATTTCATTGGAAACTGAAACTGTGACCATAATTTAGAATGTTACCAACCAGAAAACCTTAACCCCAACATAAACCCTAACCCCAAATCAAACCCTAACCCTAACCCTAAACCTAATTACAACCACAACCCCAACCCAAAACCTATCCCAAACCCAAATCTTAACCCTAATCCAAACCCTAACCCCAACCCAAACCTCAGGCTTAAACATAACACTAAAATCTAAAGAATAATGCAAAAATAATTTCGACAAGCTTGAAAATCAGAATTCCTGTCAACTTTCCTTTTCTGACTGCCATCTGCTAAATATATCTTTCCTAATTATTGGTCATTATTTCACTAACAAATGCTAACACACAGTGGACCAGTCCAGCCTATTTAACTCAATGAAGATCACAACCATTCATACTGTATGGATCACACCAAATAGCATTCACAGTGTGGTTGTAGACAGGAAATCCCTGCTTAAAGCTTTTCCTGAATGAATGGTTCCTGATATGGCGGGGTATCAGTGCAGGAGAGGGAAATAGGAAGTGGGTCTGTCTATCGCTTTTTCATCATGGCATCCAGTTTGCGTTCCAGCACGCATTCTGGTTAACACTGAAGAGCCCAGCACAGGGCTTGACACAGACACTGCTATACAGATAAAAATACTGTAGACTGCAAACTACATCGCACTAACTACAGTGACACATCATTGCAAGGCTTACTTTACTGTACATGAGGGCTTGACACAGACACTGCTATACAGATAACAGTACTGTAGACTCCTGCAAACAGATCACGCTAAGTACAATGACAGATCATTGCAAGGCTTACTGTACTGTATATGAGGGCTTGACACAGACACTGCTATACAGATAACAGTACTGTAGACTCCTGCAAACAGATCACGCTAAGTACAATGACAGATCATTGCAAGGCTTACTGTACTGTATATGAGATTACTACAATTACATATTAAATATACAAAATAGTTGAATATTGTAAGGCTCACAAATGTGTGTGATATATATACACACACACACACACACACACACACACACACACACACACACACACACACACACACACACACACACACACATTTATCATTGCACACATTTACCCATATCACACTTTTTTTTTCTTTAATGAGTGTCCAGTTTTCTGTAGGCAAAATACACTGAAGGCTGTTTTTTTTTGTTTTTTTGTCAACTTGGGTTGTCGATAATTACTACACAGTATAAATATAAAATGTGCTTACACTCTAGGAGATATTTGGCCTGCAAATTATTAAATAAACCCTAAAGTCATTTACCACCTTCCCTCAAAAAATAAACAACAAAAACAGGTTCAAAGTAAAACATTTACATGTCTCCCATGAAAGATTACCTACACCCACTGGATGTAAAACAGCATAGGATCTCATGCATACTCATGCTGCCTGGGATATGAACCTGCTTTTAGGTATGAAAAAGCTTGGTACAAAATGTACTTCTCAAACACAACCTTCAAGCTGAATCTCTCCACATTGCACACACACACACACACACACACACACACACACACACACACACACACACACACACACACACACACACACACACACACACACGTGCACAAAATGTACTTCTCAAACACAACCTTCTTGCTAAATCTCTCCACAATACACACACACACATGCACAAAATGTACTTCTCAAACATAACTTTCAAGGTGAATTTCTCCACATCACACACACACACACACACACACACACACACACACACACACACGTTTATTTCAATACCACTGAGAACACAGTTATCGTAACAATGTTAACATGTGGTGAAATATAATAAAAGCATAGGTATAGTAATGCTTCGCCAAGCCTGATAAGCCATGTGGTAAGACAACAGGAAGCATGGTAAAGAGAAAGCGGTCAACTGTCAGAAAAGGAAATGCCCGTAATTTACAGAAATGCCCGTAATTTACAGCTGGGCTGAACAGAGCCAAAGTGAGCTTGTTATGTGAGCACTGGGTGTAACCCGGGCATCAGAAATGTTAGTGACCCCTTACTGTAGAATGATCTGCAATCGTTTCCTGTTCAGTTTTTAATACAATTCCCAAATTCCATGTTTCCTGTTTCCTTGTTTCGTTGTCTAAAGTAAACGCTCTTTCCCACTATGAAAATCATTGTAAATGTCCCTTTTATCGTGAGATTACGATCAGCCATTACACACACACAGTTTCCAGTTCACTTTTGCACCGCATAAAAAAAGCCCTACAATGCCCATTGTCTTTTTTTTTTTAATAAATATGATTGCACACTGTACACATCTAAAAAGAAAACAGTGAAAGTTTATATACCGGTTCAAGCATTTCTTTTTAGGTAGACGGGTAGAAAGATAAGAAACATAAACACATCATTCGTTGGGTTGGGCAAAGAATGAAAAGATGACCATTAATCATACCTTATTTATTCTGTTTTAATAATAATAAAAGTTATATCTGCAGAACTAATTGCAATTGAATAAATCTCTGCAAACTTCGAATATCTCGAATTATTGTTGCCTCTTGACTGTCACACAATGCTATCCTGCAGACTGACCAGTAGTATTTAATATAGTATTTAATAGTATAGCATGTAGCATGTCTACATTTCAAATATTAATATTAGGAGTCTGTTTGGTCAAGTGGTAATGCACAAAGCACAGGAATCAGGATATCCCGCTTAAGGAATGCCAGCTCAGCCACTGCCTCACCTCCTTGAGCTTTGGTCTTCTCTGTGGAAACACTGGGAAGAAATACAATGCTGCTTCTCAGGTAGGCTTCCCCCTTGAGGTATTATTTGTATTTTCCCAGCAGTATGTCACAACTGTGTTTACTGTCAAGCCACGAACCATCTCTCTTCACCATGGGCTATGCTTTTTTTGCACAATAACAGTTTATACAGTTACATAACTCACAACTTGTGCCAGGTTGTCATCTCACTTCCCCTCACTTGTGAAGTGCCAGGCGATTTGCTTGTGAGTATAAAACCCCAGCTCAGAGTTATGCAAAGGCATTTTTCAGAAAGGAATAACATCATATTAATTATATAAAACTAGCAAGAAACTACTAGATGAATAATCATTTTTTTCTTCCTGCCACTACCCATACACTATATATATATATATATATATATATATATATATATATATATATATATATATATATATTGCACCATCCAAAAAGCAATATAGTTTCCTATAGTATCCAATATTCCAATAGTCTCTCTGCACATGAAAACTGTATATTAACATCGTCTCCATTTTTAGACACTATGGCTAAACAGATGGTGGCTTTGTGTTGGGTTAAGGGTTAACAGCACTTCCAGATCAGTGATCAGTGAAATGTTAGTACATGTAGCTGTATCAGATTTTGCTACTTTTGAATGTATTATTTGTGATTGTGTTTTCTGAACTTCAAGTTTCTAGTACAGTTTTACGGCGTGGTTAACCTGCTGGAGTTAGATCATAGACCTGCGATGACAACTACCACGAAATAAAACATTTTTATCCCAAGTGGTAGGATGTCATAAAAATGTAAATGCATGGTACTAAAACAAGCGAAGCATGGAAACATTACTATGCATATTCACTTCGGAAAACTGTTCGAAGAGCAACTACCCCAACCAAGTAACTGCTCATTTCCCTTCTTATTGTATAACTTCAGTCTTTCTGAAGTCTTAATCGATGGTAACATTATGATTGGGCAATAATAACCTCCCCATGTTCTAATTCGAATAACCGTGCATCCTGCCAGTTACAGTATTCATGAAAAGCGGCTTTGTGTTGGTGAATGTGTGTCCATCCCCTCATATTCCCACTGGACTGACACAGGAAGCATTTCCTACTCCTAAAATAATAGGTGAAAAACAATGCTTTTTCACAGGGCACCAAGAAACATTCAGAAAGATTCTGGAGTTTCTACTATCTAGAAAAATGTGAGAATAAGCGAGCACATGCCATGCTTATTAAAATCTAAGATATACAGTATGGGCCTTGTCAAAGTGAGATACTAATCACAGACAGCCTTCTTTAACAACAGTGTAGAAAACTTTAAATAATATTATTATTCACTAATAATAATAATAATAATAATAATAATAATAATAATAATAATAATAATAATAATAATGCATATCACTGTAGTTGCAGTAGGAAACACAAGCACCCACAGGCCCAGGTTTGCAGAATCTGCAGATAACCACATCTGTCTCTGGCATTGCCAATATGGCAGGCATCGTACAAACTTGTGAGGCAGCTTTGACAACCAAAGGAAGCGTTAGGATTGTTGCAGTCTCACAGCAGCCAGTTACAGTGCTGTGCAGTTGAACAGGTAAGAGGATGGAGCCAGTTACAGCGCTGAGCAGTTGAACAGGTAAGAGGGTGGAGCCAGTTACAGTGCTGAGCAGTTGAACAGGTAAGAGGGTGGAGCCAGTTACAGTGCTGAGCAGTTGAACAGGTAAGAGGGTGGAGCCAGTTACAGTGCTGAGCAGTTGAACAGGTAAGAGGGTGGAGCCAGTTACAGTGCTGAGCAGTTGAACAGGTAAGAGGGTGGAGCCAGTTACAGTGCTGAGCAGTTGAACAGGTAAGAGGTTGTTGTTCATCTCGGAGCATGATTAAAGTGTCTCTGACAGTACAATTCAGATTGTAGCATGGTTGTATTTCCAACAGAGATCTGCACACTGCCTAGATTCTTTGTCTAACAGCACTGTACATCAGGGGGGGCCTCCCTGGTCCAGGGTTAATAGGTATTAATGAGTGTAAATATACATAATAAAACAAAAACAAAAAACATATAACGTTCCTTGACAAACCTTTTGACTAGATGTTTTTTTCACTGACTTCTAAAAAACATTGAAAAAGACTTCTAGTTGAAACGCTCGGCAAAGAATTGTATACATTTCCTTTAGTGTGTCTACTTATTTTTACCATTGTATACAATTATTGTGAAACCAACCGTAAGTACTTCAGTCAGAGGTTTAAATAGTTTTAATTGTTGTAACTAAGACCTGGTTTGAAAGACACACGATTGCCTTCCCCTGCTATACACAATGGTGCTAACATCATAGCAGCTGTACTCCCCTCAGTTCAATAGGGTAATGCCATTAAGAATGTGTTGGGCAGAAAGATGAGCACCATAAGTTCCATTGCCTCATATCTTTATCCATCTTTATGTGCCAAAAGTTCATTTAAAATGACCCTATTAGCCATGTTGGTGTTTCCTTGCAGAATACCGTGAAGCAACAGTCTGGACTGCAAAGGAAAATATTATTTATCAGACTGTATTATCTCATTGTCTTATTTTCTTTAACTGTTTGCTACTGATATTTGCAGATTTACACTGTATGTTTCAAATGACTGTTATAAATAAAAACAACAGGAACATTGTTTTTAAAAAATTGATTCATAAAAAAAAAAAAAAACATAGGATTTACATTCAGGAAACTGGTTTTGACTGATTAAAAAAGGGATTTATAAACACTTAAAAACAGTCTTTAAATTAAGACTGAGCTAAACTGTTAAAAGACCCTTTTCACAAAACAGTGAACCCTGATCGTTAGTATCTAATCACATTTGTGTGGAAGGTATATATCTGAGTAAAGCTGCTAGATACTGTTCAATAGGTATACTGCAGTAAGGCAGTTTTACAACCAAAAGACATGCAACCAAAATTCTGCAGGTACCACACACTGCTTTTGATTTACTATATATATATATATATATATATATATATATATATATATATATATATATATATATATATATATATATATATAGTATTTTAATGTCATGCTATCAGCTAGTTGTTTAAGCAACACACTCAATAATTGTATAATTTTGCTCATGCTGCTACACAACACTTTTAGAAAGAGTATGCTGAGACAGTTACGCTACATTTCATTTTGAATGGTAATTACGCTTGAATATGAAAGCAGTGTAACCTGAAGACACCAGTGTATACGTTCACTTAGGAATCTTTAGTTTTTCATTTGGAATGTCTTTAATATCATACAGTATCTACCACATTTAATGCAAAGAAAGAATATTTCACCAATTCTTCACAAGGAAAAACTCTACAAAGCCAGTACATTTCTCTAGAATAGCTTAGTCTTCAAAATGTTTATTTTCACTTTATTTTTTAAGATTAAGTACATTAAAAATACATAAATATAACTATTAAATTAAGCTAACTAGTAATACAAGTTTGAAAACTTAATATTATTCCAAAATATGCACAAAAATACAAGAGTACCTTCTTATACAGTACAAATCAGTACTAATTTTTTTTACAACTACAATTTAAAAAATCCTGAAAAAAATATGTTTAAAAAAAGCTGTAAGTAACCTCCTATATTCCACTATGCACGAAGTCGATTAAATGCTAAAACCATTTTGGGATGCCTTTGAAGATTTTTTAAATCTTGCCGACAGTTTGAGTCGGAAAGAGGAAATTTCCAAGGCAGCGCAAAGGAAATCTTGTACTACTGTTGTGGCAGCAAGGGTGTTACCAAATCCTACCTTATCTTTTTTCAATTCTTCTCTAAACCCAAATGAAACGATATCAAGCACTTTGAAGGCAAAAACAAAACTGTAAAAAAAAAACCTGAAAGATGTTTCACTTACCTTGATAGTGCTGGCCATTCTCGATCTGGAACTATTGATCGAGAATGTTTAAAAATAAAGCGGTAGCCTTTTTTTTTTTTTTTTTCCTGAAGACCAGTGAAGACCAGAGGTTTGTTAGAGTTGTTTAGAACGGATAAGATTGTGCTAACACTGGGAAATGAAGTCAGCCACTGGCAGGAAGAGGTTTCTATTGGTTCTGGCTAGCACGACTCGTAGAAACAGGATATTTGGGAGCAAAGAGATAAGAGACTCTGAAAACAATGATGTTTTTCTTGATGATGTGCGTTAGAAGATTTTTTTTTTATTGTTTCGAAAGGGAGGGGGGCAGGCGGGCTGTTCTTGCCTCACACTCTGGTGGGGCAGGTGCGATTTGATGTGCTATATGTGTGACATGCTGTTTGGTGGCAGGATGCAGATGTCTGATCAGCCCGTCCAAATTTTATGCCGCTTCACGCCATGCGTCTCTAGAGGGTCGAAGCTGAACGCAACTGTGTCCGCTGTATTGCTGTTAGCTTCGTTTCAGTTGAAACCGCTTTTACTCGTAGCTCACTCCACTGAGATGACGGAAGACTCACGATACATTACAATATTGAATTGCTTTCCCTGATCAGGAATATCGGATCGTGAAAAGCATAAGCACTGTGTTAAGTAAAGACAAGCATGATAAAGAACACAGAAGTTTAGTAAAGAACAGCAAAAAATAAATAAAAAATGAAGCTTTTTTTATTTCCCGGAAACCAAAGAATCACATGGCAAAAGTGTGGCCGCCATATTAGGTCAAAAAGAACACTAGAGTTACTTTTTGTCTAAAGTGTTCACATGAGAATATGAAGTGAGTATCTCGACTGGTTTATGAGATGACGGGGGTTATTTTCAAAGGAGATCCGATGGCGGTTAGTGCTACAAGCCACTATTTTGACCGTTTTTTCTTCACCTCAGTAGTATTTTCTAAAGCCGTTAGTTTGGTTCGTTAGTTATTATTTTGCCATTTCCACCGAAAATAAAACCCCTTTCAAAAATCAGGGCCTGACCTGTTCAAAAATAGCCATCAACAGATTTAGCTTAAAATTGAATAATATAGGAGTGATCAGGCTCTGACTGGTGGAGTATTAATAAGTACGTAATGTTCAGTGCCCGCCTCATTTCAGAATGGGCTTTGGGAAGGCGTGTTATCAGAGAGGTTCTGTGGAAACGTTTGATGCCGCTTTGGAAACGCAGGGGCAGTACCATCAGAAGCATTTCCTACCAAATTACTGCAACTTAACTCTGGAAATAGACATTACTAACTTTAGGAAGCGGACCTCCACTCTCACTGCCTTCATGCTATTGTACAGAACTTGAGAAATAAGCAGGAAACCATTCAGTTTAGTAAATCGCGTTGACTTAAAATACAATTCAAAGTGTGGCATTTTAGTGAAGTCCTGTTCCCTTAAAGAATTCACTGCACCATTCCTTCAACTATAAGGTTAATCGGTTTATAAGAGCATCACTATATAAGCCACATCAGTGTATAAGCCACTTCCACACTAGGCCCCCAGCAGCTGCATAGAAAGTAGACTTACACACCAAACTTTGGAATACTTGTTCTAAGGCTAGACTAATAGTTTCCAACTTATGTGACACTTGTCCTATGTTTAGTACATTCTTTAAACCTTGTTGTCCTAAATACAAAAAGAAGTGTTAATGAACCTAGCCACATATATACTGTACATTGTTCCCAAAGATCTATACAAAAAAAAATAAAAAAATCAAACAGTCTTCAATTATCAGCCAGACTACAATCTGAAGACTGAACCAAAGTAAATTGAACCCCCAAGTTTCAAATACAGGTGTGTCAGGGAATGGCATTAAAACTGTAATAGGGAATATTATTCTATTCCCTAATACATCTTCTGACAATTAGTCAAGTAGCTTTCTAAAAATCTAACACTGACACAATAAACTATAGAGGTGACATGAATGAAAGGTACAGTACTTAATGTATGAAAAATAAACATCTGTGTTATCCACACCTTGTTGGAAGAATATAAATCTGCATTATTTCAAATATCCCTCTTCACGCTGTGACAGACAGCATGCAATGTTATTGCTTCCTTGCACCTTTCTTCTTTCTCTCACATAATTTAAGATTGATGGTTCCTTACTGAAACTTGCCCAACAGAAACCTCAGTAGCACCCTGTACTGCACTGGAAAATTGCATAACAATAATACTGGAAGGGTTACGAAAAGGAAGTTGCTAAAAACAGAACACACACACACACACACACACACACACACACACACACACACACACACACACACACACACACACACACACACACACACACACACACACACACACACACAACACACACACACACACACACACACACACACACACACACACACACACACACACACACACACACACACACACACACACACACACACACACACACACACACACACACACACACACACACACACACACACACACACACACACACACACACACACACACACACACACACACACACACACACACACACACACACACACACACACACACACACACACACACACACACACACACACACACACACACACACAAACACACACACACACACACACACACACACACACACACACACACACACACAAACACACACACACACACACACACACACACACACACACACACACACACACACACACACACACACACACACACACACACACACACACACACACACACACACACACACACACACACACACACACACACACACACACACACACACACACACACACACACACACACACACACACACACACACACACACACACACACACACACACACACACACACACACACACACACACACACACACACACACACACACACACACACACACACACACACACACACACACACACACACACACACACACACACACACACACACACACACACACACACACACACACACACACACACACACACACACACACACACACACACACACACACACACACACACACACACACACACACACACACACACACACACACACACACACACACACACACACACACACACACACACACACACACACACACACACACACACACACACACACACACACACACACACACACACACACACACACATACACACAAACACACACACACACGGCTCGCACAAGTAGGGCAGTTGAATGTTTGTCACTCTCAGAGAAAAGAATTGCCACATAACCGTTTGAAATGTTGAGTTCCTGAGATTATTTATCTTGTGATCTCTGCATAATATTTTTTATTTTTTTACATGTCCTGAATGAGCCACTGTATCATAACAACAATGCATATCAGTCAAAAGTCCCAGTACAAAAACCTTTAATAAGAATGTCACTTGATTACTGTTGTTTGTTGTAGCCTCCTGCTATGTTCAAAGTTTAAATAAAATCTAAAAGTCTCTCCAAACAGACCTTCATATGTAACAGCTGTCAACACAAACTCTTGGTATTCAGCTGAATATATTGAATTAGTCCTGCAGCATGCCAGCCTGAGAACACCTATGGGAGAATGGGTTTGTAGACTCAGTGTTATTGAGTCGTTTGATTGGAGACCATGGCCCTTTCCACAAAACAGAAGGAATGTTTTTTCCAAGCCTTTTTTTTAAGACAAATTGAGCCCTTTAAACAACTGAGGTCTATAAACACATTCATTAAAATAGTTATGCGCATAGTGCCCCATAAGCGCTTAGTAATTTAACACTGAGATATTTAGGTTCTCCAGTACAATATACCCATTCAGCAAACACTATTTGATGAATGAAAAAAAACTGTACTATAAAAAAACACTAAATTAGTGGTTTATTTAAATTACAATGAAATATATGCTGACAACATCAATCAGTGTGATTCAGGTGTATTGAAATACTGTACACAGCAATGTATATATAACACACATTTGTATACCTGGTCGAAAAAGGATTACATTTATCGGCCATATGGAAGTTTACTATTTTGCAAGAAAGTATACATCTGACACATTGCCCTTTACCTCATGGCAATGTATCAAATGTGCTAGCTTGTTGTTTCAACAGCCAAATTACCAGACACACAGCTTGTTGTGATGCGGACCAAGTCAATTCCCTCATAGACTTGTGATTAGTGTCTGTGAGCTGGGCCTAACGCTCTATGCAGTCAAGCCTTTAAGAGCTCCTTCTGTATCTGAACACCACATGCATCGTTACACTGCAGGAAACACGATTTAAAAAAAAGAAAGAGATCTCAAGATGCTGTCCCTGAGGAGTAACAAATCTCTCCCAGGCCTTGCTTTGCTTGTTTTTCTCTGCAGGTGCCAAATGGCATCTTGTGTTTTTGTTTGCATGCAGATAACAGAAACTGATCTCCACTTGTCTTGCAGTTGAGTGGTTTCGCTGCCGTACTGAACCGTCAGCAAGAATTCCTTTTATTGGTATTATTTTTGTCGTTGTTGTTGTTTTTAGATTTTTCTTTTTTGGCTCAAACAGGAAATCTGCAGGAAATGACCCCTGTTCCCCTGTCACCCGAAGTCACTGCTGTGCTTTGCTTTAGACAGAGAAACTCTCCCTTAATGTTCCTGTAAAAACAAACATGTGATATGAGGCCGGGCGGCTCAGTGATTACTGCACAGTACACCACCATTTTTACATCTGCAGATCTCAGTCCACACCTGACTTTACTATAATCTTGAGCCTTTAGCTCATTTCCCAAAGAAAGAGCTGTCCATACCTCAGACTTGATTAACTACAGTAGTCTCTGTGCTTTTATTCGACTGAAGAAGTTAAGCTCATGGACACAAAGGCTAATTCTCCTACTTCCCTATAGCAAGCACCCCATCTATTTCTTCAGCTGTGCAAAAAGAAACTGACTAATTTTATAATTCTAAATAACAAGTAGTTGTCATGCCGTCAAAAACCTATAAATACCTCCAATGTTTTGATTCAAACACAGGCTCCCTTGAGAAAGATATTTACAACATATCGAAACATTGGGCAGCTGGCTCTTTAAGCTAATATACTGTGTGTGTGTGTGTGTGTGTGTGTGTGTGTGTGTGTGTGTGTGTGTGTGTATATATATATATATATATATATATATATATAGTAATGGCCCAAACAGCCTATTATCAACTATCCCGTTATACCATGAAGTGGCCTGAAACCAAGTTCCAAGCCACCAAGTGGCTTTGTGTTCCCTCAGCTTTAGATATTGTGCTGCATCGAATTTAGCTTATTGTAAGTGGGCCCACAGTGCAAACAGCCACAGTGGTGATCAAAAAGAGAATCATATTACTGAATGTTCGCAGTCTGTGTGTTTTCATTTTAATCCCGTACATTACAAAAAAGTGCTGAGACTGCGCTGTCATTAATTTACTGTGAGACCTGGAACAGGTACAGTAAACGTCACTCTGGTTTTTGGAACAGTTCACAAATGTTAATTGCAACCTTGCAAAAGCTGTGGAAAAGATGGCTTACCAGCTACTGCCTGGTAGCTATATCCATTTACCACCCAGAACAAGCTATTACCAACATTTGAAAGTTATTTGCAGTCTATTTCGACACTTCCAGGGAAACTGACCAAAACATACAAATTCTCACATGTAACCCTTTATTGCTAGATAAAATAATGAATGTCACAACTAGAGTCATATTTTCAGAACATTTACTCCAGTCTTTCATAAACTACTATATTTAACCAAACAACTAAATCACATATTTCAAAGTACACTAATGCACTACCATCCAAGGTATCTTAATTACTTTAACATGGAATTTTCTCCATTCAAAAAAGTTAATTAAAGACTAGAGCAAATTCTTTGAGTGGTCCCCTGCACAGTTTTACACAATCAACACTGAGCCCTTTTGCACACAGTATCAAAAAGGGAGGAACTGGATTATGAATGGAGAGTGAACTGATCTCTAACCCTCGAAGAGGAAGGTCAATCCAGGACACACTTCCCTTATAAAAGTTTATAGGAAAGCAAAATGCATTCTTATGCATGCTCATCTGGATTGAGATCCACGGATTGTGGTGGCATGATGGATGGGAGCATTATCATCTTGAAGTAGCCATTGCCATCAGTTAACAAGTGCAAGATTGCTGGACTTGATTCGCAAAGTATATACTAAAAAATTGCAGAAGAAAAAAAGGGACCCATGGTATAGCAGGAGAACATGTCCCACACTAAATCCAATTGGGTAGATGTGTCCTAATAAAGTGGCCAGGCAGTGTAGGTTTTCCCAGATAGGCCTGGGGTGTCTTTAATAATAATATACAATTTCAGAAAGGTCATGGTTTGGCTGGGAGTAATGGATGTAACCATAACCCAATAATTGTTTGGTTGTGTACTCTTTGGTGTGTGTTTATTTAAAGTGAGTAAAAGATGTAAATAACAAGCAAATGACGTGTAACTCAAGTAAAGACAGTGCCGCAATATCCAGAAAATATCCCTCATGGTTTCACAGCCACATTCCTGCACAGCCTTGTGCCTTACTGCACCAATAAAGACAAGCCACGCGATTTGAATTAATCAGCTTGGCCAGACAGTTATATTAAAAAAGCTGGTTGTTTTCTCCAGTTATAATGACAGTCTGTGGCTTGCCTGAATCGCTGTCGTTATTGGCTTGCTTCTTACGCCTGGGGAGACATGTGTTTTCCATCTGAGGGATCCAAACTGTGCTACATCATCAAAACAAACCCTTGTGTCAGCTGGGGGAGTTCATGACAGAGCACGGCTTTGTACATCACATTTATATTTACTGTGCAGCTATAGCCAAACGGTTTGCCTAACACCCTATAGAATTAACTCATTTTGCTTCATAGTCGAATAAAAGTGAAATGAAACCTGATGAATAATGTTACGTTAACATACTGAATTACATACCACTTTGTAGTTTTCCATATATATATATATATATATATATATATATATATATATATATATATATATATATATATATATATATATATATATATATACACACACTGTGGATTTGACCGAAAACCTTTTGCGATATTATTTTATAGTTAAATAAAATATCTAAATTATGTTTATATAGGTTTTTTTTTTTGGTTTTTTTTAAAGTATGTCCCAATCCTAAAATTCTAAGAGATGCAAAAGTTTGGCTGGAAAACACTTGTCTTTTCCCAGCTACGTATCTTCAATTAAATGTATTATGAATTGTCACTAAATGCCCAGGGCACTGTTGCCCTACATAAACAAAACATTCATAGTTATAATAGATTAAGTCACATATTTATTCAATTTGTTTGAAGGATTCTCATTCCTCCCAAACATACACACACAAACATTTTAAATTCCTTACCCTAATTTAATCACACATTTTAAGGAACATAACAGACTCCCTACAACCTAATACTATCAGACAGACATGCATAGAAAAAAAAGCAGAACAAAAAGAGAATTAAACACAATGAAACCATTAGGACTAATTGAAAGAAGTCTTCCTAGCACATAAACAGATTAAAAATATTTATAAATACACAATCAAATGTGAACTGGCCAGTGCCACTCTTTAAGGAAAACACTTTTCTTTAAGAAAAAACTTACCTTAACCCCAACCCCAACCTCATCCCCAACCCCAACCTCAACCTCAACCCCAACCTCATCCCCAACCCCAACCTCAACCCCAACCCCAACTCCAACTCCAACCCAAACCCCAAACCTAACCCTAACCCTAACCCCAAATCTCAGTATCTTTAAGATTCTAAGTCTTCCGCCATAGTTGATTAGCCAGTTACAGATTTATGTTTGTATGTTATATGGGTGAACATCTAGCACTACTGACTTTTTCAAACTACAACTCAGCCTCCTCATTCAACTCAGGTAGCCAATTGATTGCTCCTCCAAATGACTGACACACTGAGCAGCCAATCCACTGAAGCCCTGTCTCTCACATCATGTGACTCAACTAAATTATCATATTGTGTTTCCATGGCAACCCAGCAATCCACTGTTATTATGTCATTAAATGAAACATTTAAATCTTTGTTTACTTCCTCAAAATAACCTTTTTTGCTTACCAGCATGACGCGTAATGTATTATTTGTTATGTATGTTATAATATTAATGCAATTGTTATAATTGTGACAATGCACTTCAGACTCACATGGCATTTGACAGCAAAGCAGGGCAAGGAGACCACAACGACCACATTCAAAAGATCAACACACAAAAATGTCAAATTATTATTTTTTAAAACAGGGTGTGGCAATTAAGTAATTTCTTTCTTTTTTTCGTTTGTTGTTTTCCCAAGGTTAATGATGCTATTTTGGAACATAATATGATGCACTTGTATAAAAGAGAACCACCAGAAAAATCAAATGTTGCATACTTCTGTGAAACAGGACGTGGTAAACCACAGCACAACAGTCCGCAGAATCCTTCAGAGCTCTGGGAACTGCCACTGAAAAGAGTCTGTCGGTCAGAGCCCCAGAAAAAAACCAACAGCCTTTTTCATAAGGTTTTAATGTGTCATAGTGGAGACAAGGCAGAAGTGTGCCAACAAATGCATGGGCATTTGGTGAACTTACAAAACAGTATTTAGCCTGATAACCAAAAAAAATAAAATAAAAAAGATTCACTTTTGTTTGTTTAAAGTTCTGTTTTACAAAACATGTATTTCATCCATAACTTGCAATAGGGGAAAGTTGAGAAATATTAAAAGAGACTTTTTGTAAAATGAAATGACAAACGTTGCAACTTTTAAGTCTTTCACTTGAAGACACTGAGCAAGAGTTACAGTTGAAATGTTTGCAGTTTTGCAGTGTGCTGAGAAAGTTAATTCCCCTGGCTGTGTCCAGATATATAAGCCTGATAGAGTTTGGAGTGCTTGTGGCACACTGCTTTAGATCCCAGTGTAGTAAACTAAAAGAAAAGGGAAAATCACATACATCATAAAAACTTTCAACTTAATGAATAAGAAATCCTGCTGCTGTAAATGGCATACCCGAAGTGAACCCACATAGCCCCTTTGCATGCTCCTGTTTGATTTTAATTTTAAAAGACAGGTTTCTAAAGATTAAGCTTCCACCCAAACAAACACATGATACCCCTAAATCTGAAAAGCACTGTAAGCACATCCGTTTATCTGCTTTTTTACAGGAAATGTGCCGCTTCTTTAGATTTGTTAAAAAGAGTTAATGACAGACCTACTTTTTCTTTGCCAACCACAAGCCTTGACCCACTGGGTACAAGCCGAACATATCTATCCTGTAAGCAGCAGACGATTCTTTTTTTTTTTCAAAGCGAAACAGAGCCGTTGATATCTTTTTGTATCAATGTAACAACGGCGTGCAAGAGGAAACACTTTCTTCAAGTATGGTTTGAACCAGGTCCTGGAGAGAGTGGCTGATATCAATTTATTTTTGAAGAATGTAAAAAATGTACATTCCAAGAAGAAGAAGAAGAAAAAAACAACAACGCATAAATCAAATACCAGTGCCACTGGCAATGGCGGCATTGTATTTGGCACCCTAAGCTTAGTCCCTATTTTTTTATTACTTCTGGTAAATGGGACAGAACACAGATTGTTCAAATAACTGCTCTTATATCAGAGAAATCAGACTTGGGGTTTACGCCAAATAAACTCTGAAGACCCATGAATTAACCCTCAAGGACTACCACCGAACTAATGTGTCACAATTCAACTCAGAGGAAGAAAGACGAGGAGCTGTTGAACAGAACTGTGCACTGCAGAGAATGCAGGTGAAAGGAGTTAGGACTGTTTGGGCTCTCACATTCCTGAAACTGTAAAAAACCGAAGAAGGGAGAGCAACAGACGAAACATTTGTCTACATAACTTAGTTTCTTATTTGAACCCTTTCACACACGGCGACCTCATATGGGGACAGTACATGGGGACATACGGAAGACGCAAATGCATGAAAGCCTCGTAAGAGGATGCCATTTTATCCCCATATAAAGCAATGTGAGCAATTTGAAAACATTTTCAGTAAAACATATATTTATTATGTGTTCAAAACAACTTTTTTTCCCCTGCTATTTTTAAAAATATTTTATGTATGAAAGGGTTAGTTCTTAATTTTGAGTGTTTTGAAACCCACAAAGATACTCTAACACCAATTCTGAAACAGCCCATATTATACTTTGAGTAGAATGTACAGTTTTCCAAAACCAACATTACTGTATATATAAAAATGACTATGAGAATTGTTTTATATATATTTTAGAAAAGAAAACTGCTTAATACAGTGAAATGAGTATAAAGCAGTTAAAGTCAGGTTGTCATATGATTAAAAATGTATTGGCTTTATGAATCACTGCATAGCGCACCGGTGGTCAGACAGGATTTCACAGCCCCACAGGACAGCAAATCAATAAAGAATGCCTTTTAAAATTAGAACATTCTTTCATTCTGACTGATGTTCTTTCATATTTGCACATACATGCAGTTCACAATGAAGAATAACACTGGCCTGACTTTCAGTCATTTGGGATACACACCACGATGTCTCTTTGCATAATATTTTTAGCTTAGCCACCCAGCACTGAAAAAAAAGCCAAAGTTTGGATACATCACAATTCTCTCAGTTAATTGTACTGAGCATTACAGATCATCATATGGCAACATTGAGCATCTAGACAATGAAAGACTCCCTATCCCATCTCTATGAAAAAAAAAAAAGTATCTTGAACTCAACAGAACACTCTCGTTAATAATAATGGTTTACTTTTGACCCCTGACCACGACCAGCAACTGGATACACACTAATGCCACCTACTGGTCATTTAACAGCACTTCACACTCGCTCTGTTTATTTATTTGCTTATTTATTTCAACAGGGTTTAAGAACTGCTTCCCAACTGAACCACAAAGGTTTACTACAGACAGCCACTGCAGTGCACAAATGCAGTTACCAGTTACGCAGGTTCATCAAAATGCAATATAAATTCATTGTGAAAGTCGTAATTGTTAATTCAAAATGACAGAACAGCCAACACACTGCAGCAAACCTTCAATCAAAACTGCTTCAGAACAGACAATGAAGAGGATTGGATTACAGAAAAGCTTTAGTGAACACCTCCCAACTTCTACAATTCTGACTTGCTGCAGCTGCCTGTTGCGTACACTCTCTGTACTACAGTGTTGCAAATTCAAAAGTAAGGAGTTTCAGATTTGTTGGCTGGAGCGCAGTCCCTTCACAGTGAACGTTTTGTTTGCTGGGACTGTTCATGCCAAAATATTTTTTGAAAGTCATCTACAAGTTGCAAGGTAAATCAAATATAGTGTGTGCTTTTCCAAAACTGAACAAACAACGTTCTGTGGGGTGAGTTCTCGTGCCATCATTTCAAGTGAGAGACCTGTACTGTGAGCGACAATGGCAGCAGAAGAAAAGTTTAGGGATAAATGTGTTTATCTCAGTCACTGCAAGTTTTTGACAACATAGGGGATGCTATATTTGAAGCATCTAATAATTAACATGGCTATTTGTTGCATTGAAAAGAGTAGCTTCCAGATATTTTGTTTCTTTCAAAGAGATGTTTTATACATAGCATACTCCTTTTAGGAACATGTCCAATTTCCTTCTGAAGAAAATAACATACTAGCTTTTCACTCAGAAACTCAACAGCAGACACCAATATTACAGACCCAACATGGAAGAGGAAATACATTTAAAAATGAACAGATACAGTACACATTTTCCAGGCGCAAACTTTTAGAAGACCACTTTTTTTTTTTTTTTTTTTTTTTTTTTTTTTTACAGCCACTGAAAAAGAAAACAGATCCCTCTGGTTTCTCAAAATAATTCCATAATTTGGTCCAGAAGACATCCTTAATGTACTGAACTATCTGCCAAGGAGGCAGCAGGCATTGGTTTGCACAGCAGAGGTATATACTATATATTATAATAATATACTATCAGAAACAAAAGCAACCCAACAGTTGCTAATGCAAGACTACACTGAAAATCCAAAGCGCTGTTTGCATTTAAAAACATGCTCAATATGCATACCACAAGAAGCCAGATTAGAAGACAGCAACCTTTGACAGCAGGAGGCAAGGTAACTTGAAAATGGGAAGAAAGCTGATTACCTTTGGACTGCAACAGAGGCTCCACTTGGTCCCTACAGCTGCAGTTAGCTTAACATCTGGATCCTCCTGCCTGCAGCCCTAGCAGTGCACAGGCAAGTGTGTCTGCAGCTCTGTCACTTCTTGGCAATGACAACGCAGCGCCTGCTGTGTAATAAATGACCGAAGTATCTGCCCAGATTTTCTCCACATGCCGAGCCTGGTTAAAATTTAAGTGAACGTGACCAGACCACAAGTCTATCCCAAAAAACTCATGAAATAAAGACAGGAGTATGGCCTGACCCCACCACACAAATTCCTGTATTCCTGGATTATTATTTTTTTCTTTGGAACTCTTTCCAAGGCGCCCGGCTTTCTCGGCAGCAGGAATTCTGAGTCCAGGGCCAGGGATAACGTTTAAGCAGGCTGCTTCTGCACATTGGATCTGACTTTTATTTACAAAGGATCTGGAATTCTCCTCAGAGGAATGTTAAATCTCACCCACACAGCCACCATCCACCAAATGTATGTGATTCAATAGCAGCTAGGGAGCTGCGCGGTCAAACATTTAAAGTTGCCACCCAGTATTACAAAGAGAGAGAAACACAGACGTGCTGTGAAATGCAATGAAATTGAGCGTTATATGTACTCAGAGGCGAGACACTCACCAATACTTTGAAGTAACAGCATTTACAGTACTGAGTGTTACTCCCATCAGCTTTCAACATACTTTGGTTAAACTTGGCCCAATGTCTCATCATTGGGAGCAATAGGACAGATGATCAAACCATAGGGCAGCTTTTCCCTGGTTCAGCATTCTGATTACCTGGCGGTGTGTTCACAGTATTTCTGACATCACAAATGCATATATCATTTTGTACCTATTGAAAGCAAGGTTATATTAATTTGACATCACTGAAAATGTTTTTCTATTGTATAGCTTCTGTTATCCTTCCCTCTGTAACTTACCTCCCTCTCCAAAAAAAAAAAATGTAAATGAATAAAAGCTAAAGGACAAACAGTAGAGCATCAATAGACTTGGTATTCGTTCATTATTACAAAGACATCCACAGCCAACTTCGGCTTTAAAAGAAATTATGTAGGAAAAATGTTATTGCAATAAATTTTGTTTTCCATTACCCCCTGTTGTGAAATAATCCCCATCTGGATGATTTTATTTTTATTATTTTTTCATGTCATATTTTAAAGAGCTTATCCAAGTTTCTTTGCAACCATGCAATGCAGTTGCAGTGTGTGTCCGTATATAAAGAACAGTTTCAGAGAGCTGCGATGGCAATAGCTAGACAGCTGTGTAGTGCTCAGGACTGTGATTGGTACAGAGAAGGACAGCTGACACCCAGAGGGTATAATGGTGAATTCTTTGGTTTGTTAAATTGTTAAAAAAACAATTCCAATTAGCAATTTCAACAGCTGCTTCTACAATCCACAGGGGTATGGGGTTATCACAAGACACCCTGGTGTTTGTGGCTGTTTCTTGCTATAGCACGTCAGTAAGGGTTCCTAACAGGCTACTGGGTGTGTTTTTTTTATTTCTCAAACCTTGGTGATAAAGTCAGGTTGACTCGAAACCCTTTTTGACCAACCTGGGTTCAAGAATGGGAGAATTCTGATTGATATGAAGAAAAAAAAGCCTCCCCATTAGCTTGTTGTCAGACTATACAGGAGTTTACAGAGGCAAAGGAAGCTTTCTTTTCTGGCTTCAGCACTGTCCAGCTAAATTCACAGAAGATAACTACAGTATATATAGCTGTAGTGGTGTCTTTACCAGTCTGGTATTTATCAGGGAGAGAATGTTTCCAGTAAATTCTGTGGTCTTGTACAATTTGTGTCAGGCAATTTCTAAGCTTTCAGAATAGCTTCTTGTTATGATGATTCACGATGACACAATAAGCAAATATTGCTTGCAACTCTGCCGTGTTTGACCACAGAAATGAGGCATAAAACTTTTACTTTGCTCGTTATTTCCATAGGCTTTTAAAAAACGATTCTGCCGTACAGTAACCAAAAGGAAACTTGTCCAAATGTATGTGCCAAAAACAATTCATCACAATTCTATCCCTTGTTAATATAAGTGTGCCACTATAACATACACAGAATCCCGTGACAACAAGGGGAAACCACCCAGCTCTGTTCTCCATTACTGAATATTGTTAGGACAAATAAAATATCACATTGTATTATTTTCCACAACAGAACAATTATTTCTGTAATTTTGAAATATATAGGGATGTATGGAAATAAACATACAATCGATCTGTCCTCCCAAACATATCTCCTTCAGGCATTAATTTTAAATTACATTTTTAAAAATCTATACGAATAAACCCATATATATATATATATATATATCCTATATATATAGATATATATATATATATATATATATATATATATATATAAATGCATTGAATACCAGATTCTCATGGTTTACTAAGTTCAACTATTTTATACCTGACTTGTGATCTAGATGGAGGTCGACAGGTTGAGTATAATAGTTTTTGTTGGAACAAAGACCTATACTGGAATGCCCCACTTTACCAAACCCCAGAATATGGGGTAAAGATTAAATGCATGTCTGTAAAAGCAACAAATATTCTTTGGATCACTGTTGAATCAATGAATGTCCTGTAGTCTAAAGAGATGTAGCCAGTGGACTATAAACATGATATAGGCATCCTGCACAAAGCCAAGCAATGGCACCTGCAACACTGAGCTCCCTCACAGAAATGAAAGAACACGACTTGAAACACAGCACATTACCACGGCTTGAGTCATAACAATAAAACAAGTTTAACCAATCGGACAGGAAGGAAAATGGAAAAAGCAGGTGTTCAGCTCCCAGAAGGCTTCTCTAAAAATATAATAACTATTCCTTTCCATTCAGCCTCTATGATCTTACTCACTAATAAAAAGAGGGGTAGGTAGCAAGTGACCACAGAGCAGCAAACAACTTGAATAAATCGACTCGTTTCAGTGCAAGTTCACGCAGTGTACACCTTTGACCTTTCATTTTAATCATGCCACTTGGAGTCATTGTGGGCACAAACCAATTCCTGTTCCAACCTGAACTGCACGTCAAGGTTTGCTAGGTCTGTCCTGCAGGGGGCGCACTTCTCCTCATTATTTTCCCTGCCCACGCAGAAACGTTTGGGAAATACTATTTGGATGCCAACATATAACAAAAAATACCAGTGTTAAAACTCTGAGAAGAGTGCCCATAATCCTAAACACCCTTCTTGACTAGTTAGACTACGGTAGGTCCATTTCAATTACAGTGCAGAGAAAACGTATAAGTGGGTCCGCAGCTGAAAGACACCATTTATACTCAACTCCTGTAATAACATAAAGGCAGACCATTTCAAATTCAGAGTGTCATACTCAAAGCAGTCACAATCGTCATTTGTGTTTGTAGGTAAACCTTTTTAAATTTTTAACAAGCCAGTGACGTTCTAACTAAGGCTGTAAACCTGTGCTGAACAGACTCAGCATTTAAACCTTCAGTGTAAACCATTGTTTACTGTTTAAAGACGTTATGCATTTTCAATGAAAAATGTGATCTCACCTATGTTGTTATATGACACAGATGTTCACTGAATCCCCGTTAAACAGGACATTTTCAGTTAAACGCTTAGTAAGAATTCTATACCGTTTAAACCTTGTGACAGGGTATTGGTCCTCAGAATGGATGCACTCACTTTGATGTGGGATGCCGAGTCTGGGACAGTCTGAATCATGTCCTTCTGCTGGCCTCAGGAGGTTCTACAAGCTGTACGGCCCGCCAACAGCTTCCTAGAGAAGGCAGCAGAAACAAAAGGAACAGGCTGTTGTAACAGGCAGTGGGAAAGGCTGATTCAAAGGCCATGACAGAATGCATGCAGGTAGCGACTGCCACTGTACTTTTACAGGACTCACTGTGTAAACCAAGTCATACTGGAGTGCTTCTCACACACAGAAGTTACAGGTTTGGTTGACTACACTCCATTGGGTAATCCTGTCAGTCTATAAAACTGTAAAAATAGCAATGTCGCCTATGGAATAGCCTGTGAAAAATGTGATGAAATAAAATATACTGCAGAGATTGGAACAACTTTATATGAAATAATTCAGAACCACCTTTCATTAATTAGAAATATGAAAATTAATGAACCAATAGTACAGCACTTCACCAGTCAAGGACATGACATAAATGATGTAAAGTTTGTAGTATTAGGGCAGCTAAAATTAGACAATGCGACATATAGAAGAATAAAAGAGTAAATTGATAAATAGACTGAACACAATTATGCCAGCGGGACTCAACATAAAAGAATAAACTAATGAACTCCAATGAATATACAGCATTTAAATGAATAAATAAACAATGCATTCAAAAGTTGTGCATGCTGATACACTGGGGAGGCCAAATCAAGGCTGATCCTCAGAGCCAGCATTGCATGACAATATAAATATAAGTTTATATAAATTAACGTTAACTATAATTAATACATATTTAAAGATAGAAGTAAAAATGTTGGCACAATATATAGAACACCATGAAACCGTTTAAGAATAAATCATGGATTTGAATATAAACAATAACAAGTCATTGTAATGCTGACAAAAACCTATAAGTACCTCCAATGTTCTGATTCAAACACATGCTCCCTTGAGAAAGATATCTACATATCAAAATGTTGTGTGTATATATATATATATATATATATATATATATATATATATATATATATATATATATATATATATATATATATATATAAATGGTTCGGGACCTGCTTGCGCATGTCCATTGCAGGTCTCAGAGCGCCACCCTGTATTTAAAAATATAGCTGTCGAATCCAGACCCCCCTCCCACAAGCTTTAGTCTTATACGCTCTTACTGTAGTATAAAGCATGTCTTTTTAAGATTACAGTTACTGTACATATGAATCAAACGCACAAATCAGTGGAAGAGTGACTCCTTAAACTCGTTCATTTTAAGCTATACTGAGTGCATGCTAGAAACGTCATGTGTAAAGTGTTAAAATACACTGAAGAATCTCTTTGCATAATTCACCAGCATTAAATCTGCCCAATTATCTTTTAGCCTGTTTGTCATTATTCTGGTAAGTTAGCTCATGTTCCACTGGGACTACAGTGCCTGTAGGAATTAATACACTCCATGAATATTGCATAGTGTAAGAAAGCAGTCCAGGGAGGGTAAAAGACACAGGTGGCCACACCTGGAGAAACTTCAGGGTCCCTGATTCCTCTTATAAACGCTTTACCATAGTAAAAACACAGCAAAGCGTAGTACATAAGTGACTTCAATGTAATGCCTGTCCTGGGTAACTGGATAACATGAATTCAACTCAAGGAAAAATGTCTTCTTTTATATGAAAATCTAGTCTATCAGAAGGTAGGGTAGTGCAGTGGGTTAATAAACTAGCAGTTCATCTCTGGAGGTCTGGGTTAAGAATCTGGTTAAGTTGAATTAATTTGTTGGTTTGGACTTATCCGTCAATGGACAGCAGCCCACAATGAGTCAGATAGCAAATTGATGAAGAAGCACTGTCCATCATTGGCTTAAGCTAACTTAGTCAAATCCTTATACAATTTTATAAACGTCAATGAGGTCTCTTCTAAACCCTTTTTTTTGTTCTCATGGCCTGGAGACTAAACTGCTCCCTCACCCTTATAAAGGTGGTCCCTACAGGGCAGTACAATGAAGCTTTGTGAAGCTCCCTGCCTTGTTGATGAATAGAGTGTTCTTCAGCAACACCTCACTAAATTATATATATATATATATATATATATATATATATATATATATATATATATATATATATATATATATATATAAATGACATGTATTGTGGGATATAGACAAAATATTTAAGATTTAAGGATTTGAGGACGTTTCAGACAAAAGCCCTTTTTCAGCTGTGTAGAAAGAAAAGTAAACACAGTGCACAAAATCTTTTTTTTTTTTTTTTCCAGAATTCAATTTATACATATAATTAAAACCTCAGGTAGAACACATATACGACAGTTTTGCACATTTTGTCAACATAACTAGCATTTCATGGCCAGCGTTGTCCTGTGGGTAGGCTGCAGTGTTAAAGGTCAAAGGTTCCTGATGACCTCTCTGGAAAAAGTCTTGAATGGATGACTGAAGTAGACTTCTTGACATGTATGTATAACTTAAAATTAGAAACATTTATTTATTTTACTTTCTCTAGCCTTGATTCTTTGTATATAAATGACTCTCTCAGCCACATCTGATTGTAGTTGTGCATTTAATTTGAATTAAGCAATAATATTTAATCATTAGTGTTAACCAGTCAACTCTTGACATAAACATATCTTAGAATGTGTTAACATCTGGGAGCCATCATTCACAGACAGGAGTTAAAATAGAAGGGAACTTCCCCCAGCATACAGCTTAGAGGAATAAAGGATAATTACTTATAAAAGCATGTTAATGACAGTGTTCAGGGACACACGAGATACACAGGTTGTTTATTATTGCAACTTATTTAAGGAACAGGCGGTTTTGATGATCTCGGGCATAGCATTACAATGTGCCTTAAGGCAGGTATTCCTAGTAAAGGTAACTCAGAAATGAATACCCACGCAAAATATACAAATGTACAGTACCACGCATCAATAGAAAAATACTTTATAAATTATAAAACAGATTCTACTTGATAAACACTTCCAAAGAGTGTAATTAAAACACCAGTGAATTTCAGTTACGTCAGAAAATACCCATGATATACAACACAATATATTCCTTGCTTAGTCGTCTTGAGTTTTATTGTGGGTTTTTTTTTTTTTTTTTAATTTTCGTATAAAATTACATTCGCAAGGATGGCCTACAGAACAAAAACAAAAACATAAACAAAATGGAATAAAAGCATCAGAATAGAATGTTAATAGTAAATGTAGGAGTTCTGTAGAGTGCTGGTTATGTCACTGAGGCATCAGAATAGAATGTTAATAGTAAATGTAGGAGTTCTGTAGAGTGCTGGTTATGTCACTGATGCATCAGAATAGAATGTTAATAGTAAATGTAGGAGTTCTGTAGAGTGCTGGTTAAGTCACTGAGTGAAATCAACCTCCAACTTCACCACAGAACACCCCACCTGAGCCCAAGAAATACAGACGATTTTGGGGGGGGGGGGGGGGGGGGGGGGGGGGGGGGGGGGGGGGGGATAATAAAACAAGGCAGTCTATTAATAGTGGGATCAGAATACAATAATTACCTGATCACGGTCTAACTCCTAACTGATTCTAAAATATATATATATATATATATATATATATAATAATGAAAGACAGGTACAGTACAGTAATAGTTATGCATCCATCCCAGTTAAAAACGCTATTTAGTATTTAGTACGCGTTTTAAATATTTAGTATAAGTACTGATTTGGACCAGTCACACTACATGAAATACTACGCCTTCTCAATAAATGTAAATGAGCTCCTGCATTTTCTACGTAGAATCGTCTTGCAAACTGCAAGCGTGTGTAATGTGCTCAATGCCACTGTGCAGCGGTGATCAAAGTGTGGTTGTGTCCCATGCTTCCATAGGTTTGTGTTTAATTCAACATTCATCAGTACATGCTGACATAGCAATGTTACAAAAGCAGCTTGCATGCTGGAAAATAGTATCACACACAAAGCTAATATAAAGCTTGTGAGGTTTTCAGGCAGGAAATCTATATTATCAATTATATAGATATCCTAGTACAGCGCATTTATTCATTGGTCAAACTACAAGCCAATTACTGGCAAGTTCCCATCAGCCTATTAGGTATATAAACCTACTTCACAAACGCAGTCCTACCGTGCTTCAAATTATCATTCGTTTGGTTACGTGTCCCTTTTTCTATTTTTTCTATTTTCTATAATAATAAAGGTGGTTATTTAACACAAGATTGTTCTGGCTGAAAACCTTTAAAATAGCTTTAAAGAGGATTGTGTGGATTTTTGGTGAATTCATGGACAATTCATCGGAATTCAAGTGGAATGTTACCTCATGCCACTTGATCCCTGCCACTTAATGAAGAGCATTACCAGATTAGTTTTTTTTTATTTTTCCTTATTCAGTGTGTTGAATTCAGGCTTCAGTGCTCGACAAGAAGCAGTGCCTTCAATTTCCACACACAGCCTTTTTCTTTTTTTTAAATGCTCCGCACACGAGCCGCTTGTTTTTAAACAGCTTGTCTGTGAAGCTGCTGGAGGAGGTGTGGACTGACTGACAGGCTCTAGCAGACACATATATGTGGTGCGCTGCAGTGACTGGCTTGTAATCTCAGCCAATGGGTTATAATTATGCCTTGTTTTCTTTACCGAAATAAAACTTTCCAAAGAAAAACAGGCCCCTGGCTGAAAAGCAGCAGGGTGACATCACAGGAGAGTATTGAGCAGGGAGATGGCGGTTTCTAAATAGAGTGCTCAGGTCATTTTTATAAGGGCAACACCCTGAATGAGTGGGAAAATACTTGTTGCGTCAGTGTTTAAGCACGTGACCTGTTTCATACAGAAGAGGTGTGCAGCTTTTTTTTTTCGTTGCGATTTTTGTATTGCTCTTTAAGAACTCTCTGGTATGACTCTTAGCGAAGACGATGCAAAGCTAGAAGAATGCCAGACTGCAAGTAGGTAACCCTTACTATGGTGCGCATGAGTACTGGTGCACTGTGAACGGCATTATTATACCCCTGAGTTGCATACTTTAACGTTCTTGGTCCACAGCCCAGACTGTCTCAAGGTCTGAATCCAGGATCTGAGCACTGCCGGATCAGCATGAGGAGGCTGCTGATAATCATTTATTAAGCAGAAGCTGTGGTAAACCAAAAGTGTTTACCACATTCTACTGGTAAAACTTTACATTTAGCGACTCAAATTACTGTGTACTTACATAGTAGTTACTTAGTAAATACATGTGTACTTACATAATTACAATATATGTAAGTACACAATTGTATAAGAATAGGGTTAGAGTAAGTGTTAGGGTTAGTGTTATGGATAGGGCTAGGGTATTTAAACACAGTAGTCTCAGCATATAGGAATACCTCCTAAGAGAATAGTTCGCCTAAGAGAACACCCTTGTGGTGAAACAGATTTTCCCCCTTTGCTTAAAAGAACACCTTTTTGGCACCGCTAGAGATGTGTTCACAACTGACATGGTACTATTTTGTAGTCCGATAACTCACCATCACCAAACTTAAATTCAAATGGTTTATTCTATCTTTTCAAATGTGACTTGCCATTGCGAGAGTGTCTTGAGGCACGCTGATTGGTTCAATCTTTGCAGAACCACCATCATATCATTGCCTCGTTTTGTATTCTGATTTCCACGAGGGCACCTCATCGCTACAAAATGGTGGAATTGTTCAAGCTCCTGAAAAAAACCTGACTCGCACACAAGTTGCCGAGCAATTTGGTGTTTTCAATTGTGGTTAATTTCTTCACCATTCTGTTTAATAATTTAGTCTTGTCATGTCTTGAATACTGCTCCTGTACATGTATTCCTAATGAATCTAGAGCTGCTTCTGCATTTTGTATAGGGGTGCTGTGTTAACTTAGTTTGACAGTTAGTTTATTAATGTTACTTTATTATTATAGTTTATTAACATACACTTGCCTATTGATTTTCTCTTACTTATTACCTATTCATATATATACACTGCATTTCTTCGAATATAAGATGAACTTTTTAAACCAATATTTTCTTCTCAAAAATGGCCTGTATCTTAAAACATAATGACACTAGTGTTAGCTGGTGATAACAGAGAGGACTTTTAACATTGCATTTCATCCACTTAGAAAATGTAGAAACTGCTTTTCAATCAAGTTCTGGAACCTAAGGCCACTTTCGTTTTGTAACATTAGTATGATTCTTTCTCCTTTCAAAAACATTTAAAATGGAGGAAACACTCCGAAAAGATGGTCCTTAGATCGAACTTCAGGTTGTTTTGTTTAGAAAATAACCAAACTAATAGAGAGATCCCAACTCCCGTACAGGTAACACATAAGCTGTATTATTTAATTCCTTCACACTCACTGCCTGGTCGTACCTCCTTTTGATAAATATTGTACTATTTCAAGAAAAAACATTTCAGGATCGATAAATATTGCTGTTGAAGATTAAAATATGACTACAGTGAATGTTTACGGACACAAAGGAAATCAGTAACAACTGTCAGCTGTAAAAATAATAATAATAACTGGCTACTGCTGGGTTGATGCAGTAGGCCTGTGTCATGTATAATCGAGCTGCTAATGCATAACATTCAAAACCAGTTCATGCCTGTGGTATTTATGGGTTCTGTGATCTATTTCACTTAGAGGTTAAAAAGCCATTGGATATGAGCACACTATGCAGCATTTTCCACCATAAGGAAGAACTAGCACTGTCCAATCCACTGCAGAAATGCATTCAGTGAATAAACCTGGCATGCCATCAGTAATCATTAGTGTAGACAAGCACAGCTACAGTCCACAAGACAACATGCAAGAAGAGCACCATGTCAGCTCCATGAACCTCATACGAAATGAAACCCTGCACTTCTTATGGAAACTACGCCTCGTTGTATTTCTATAGTATTGTTACAGCTGGAAATACAAGACCCGACAGGACTGCAGCAACTGAACGCGCACAGGTTTGTGGAATCCAAGAAAAACAAGGCTGTGAAAGTAAGTTTTGTATAACATTCGCTGACTGTTTAAACTGCCACAGTTTTAATAAAAGGAAGATTTCATTAAGCAGCCATAGTCATATTTGTATTCTACTTGTGTTATTATTTCAATTTGACTTCCATTCCCACATACTGCAGTGTCAAAATCTATGTTTTTGGGGATTAAACAATTAGTAAAATATTATGCCATTTCAGATTATTTTATTTCATTACCTGTTTAAACATGTAACCCTTTACAGCCTTACAATTAATTTGCTCCATTATAGAAAGGAATTTAATGGTGTATATGAAACCAGCACATACTTTACCATTAAACTGGACCTTCCTGCAACTAAGTAGTGTCTTACAAGTTAAATACATTTACAACTGCAGATCTGCCTTTGTTCTTTAAATAAATTTGATGATTTGCATATTTTAGAAAATGCCAATATTGGCAGAAAAAAATAGAGAGAATTGTGCTGCATTCGTCACTGAGTTTACAAAAATGAACACCAAAAATATGGTATATAAATTACTCTTTGGTATTTGAGCTATTTTTTAAAACTCTGCAGTGCATTATTATTATTATTATTATTATTATTATTATTATTATTATTATTATTATTATTATTATTATTATTTATCAGGCGTCTATATTCAAAACACCTTTATCTACGAGCATCATCGAGCAGCGTATACATGGGTTATACGTCATTGCTGTGAACTATTTTTTAACTCTGCAAAGACATTGATATATGAAGTGCCTTATGATCGGTACCTCTTTTTGGAAAAAGCTTTGCTGTGCATGAATGAATGACTTCAAGGCTATATAGATATTATTATTGCTGGGACAAACACAGGATTTTCATGTCTGGATATATGCTCATAATTTAAATATTTGTTCGGATATTCGTCGTTTTCAAAAAGTTATAAAAGCCATTATATTGCTCAGAATGCAGGCAGAGATCGCACAGCAGCAGTGTGTGTGTGTGTGTGTGTGTGTGTGTGTGTGTGTGTGTGTGTGTGTCTTTATTTTGCAGCAACACGTTACAATATGTAACACATTAAAGTAGAAGAATATCCCAGGAGTAAAGAATACGTTGTGTAGGCCTTCACCCCAGAGAATTAACTACAAAACAAAGGATGACAAATAGCATTAACGTTAAACACAGTTTTGTTAATTCCTGAAATAAACAGTACATAAAGTTGATAGCGCATTTTACTTATTTTTTTACTTTTTTTCATTCCTTGCCATTGCTGTTTCCTCACAGTAAACCGTGACCATAGACACCTTTTCATAAAGTAATAACATGAGGTTTACTTGTGCCTTTTTGTAGCTGAACAAGCAGAAAAATTCACCATTTTGGTTCTCGTTTCTTACATTCCACATTACAGAAAGTCGCAACAAAAAATTTATAATATATACACCCTATATAAAAATCACTACACAGCATTTCCATCAAGCTGGGCACTGTTTAAGTGAGGCATTTCAGAATGATCTGCTTACCTTTTTTCTGTCCCATGAGATTGTGACTCGCTCTAAAGCAGCACAATGCTTTTTTGACCCAGATGGTTTTCCATAGAGATCACTATGCGTATAATCTGGTTTGTTTACTTTTTGCTGCGCTAAAACTCAAGTCAGGATTCGGAGCTAAATAGCTGTCATTTTTGACTCTGCATTGACTTTTGAGTCTCATGTTAAAACATCACGAAAAAATGTCATTCTTCCATTTGCGTAATATTGCACATGTAAAACCGTCTGTCCATCTCAGATGCAGAGAAGCTGATTCACACTTTTATTTCTACGCACTGATTATTGTATTGGTCTGTTGGCTGAGGTGTCTGGGAGGATCCTTCTGAGACTCCAGTTGGTACGGAATTCAGCAGCTCAGGTTTTAACTAGAACTGCTGGATCTGAGCATATAAACCCAGTCCTGGCCTCTCTCCATTGGCTGCCAGTGAGGTTCAGGGTGGATTTTACTTCTTCCCTACAGGGCACTTAATGATTTGGCTCCTAAATACCTTAAAAACCTCCTACATGTTTATGTCCACTGTGATCAGCTGATCTAAATCCTCTCGTGGTTCCTAAAGCTAGGCTGCGGTCGATGGGTGACCAGGCTTTTTCTTGTTATGCCCCGCGCCTATGGAACTCACTGCCACTCACTGTAAGGGAGGCCCCTTCTCTTGATGTTTTTAAATCTCACTTTAATACTACAGCTTTTTTTAAATTATTTTTGTTTCAATTGTATTGGTGTTGATTTTATTTTTGTTTTGCTGGGTCTGTTTTTATTGTTACTCTTGTACAGCACCTTCAGATCGCATGAAAGGCGCTTTCTAAATTCAATAAATTATTATTATTATTATTATTATTATTATTATTATTATTATTATTATTATTATTATTATTATTATTATTATTATTATTTATATCCTGTGTTTATATATATATATATATATGTGTGTGTGTGTGTGTGTGTGTGTGTGTGTGTGTGTGTATATATACATCCTATATATATATAGATAGATAGATCAATCGATAGATAGATAGAAAATCTCACATATCACATGGAGCTCTTCTCATATATATGTTAAAGTAACTTCTTTGAAAAAAAATAGTTAAATGCAGATGCTGTGACCTTAAGCAGAGGGAAGCACGCAGCTGGCAACAGAAGTGCTTTGAAAGCACTACAGTACCTTGAAACATGTTATACTCGTAATTGTGGAATAGTCATAAATATTAAGACGGGCCTCCTGTTCATAACTGTGCTGGGTTCAACCGGTTTCCCGCAATTGTTTGTTCAAAAACATGAAAGACATCATTCGGAAATATCCCATCTCTCACTCGGTTCTTATCTGCAGTGACGTGCATTATTAGAAATGTATGAAAAAGGTAAACAGAAAGATTCACCCCAATGTGAGTTTCTCTTTGAGGTTCAGGTCAAGTAGACGAGCATTTCCTGTACAAGGCAACAGCCACGAGCTGAATCGCCTTTCTACTTGACTTGGTTTTATATAAACCTTATATTAAAATTTGAATATATTATTTAGAAGGTATGAATGAAAAATAAAAAATTCAGAACATGTTCCGATCTTTTCAAAAAATGTATTTGGGGTTTAGTTTGTTCCACAAGGTAAGTATTCCAGTCCTCTCAGCAACAGGTTTTATTTTTGTGTGTAAATGCAGTGCTTTTTAAAAGGGGGGGTTTTGTTAGTCTAACAAAACTCCACCTATCTGAGATATTTTTGGCTGGGCTTGGTAAATTATACGCTTCTCAAGGAGGTTAAATTTAAACAGAGCACTGCCTTATTTTTCTTCTGCCGTGATGTTTTTTTTTTTTTAAATAACAAATCTCTTTGATGCAGTATAAAGCAGCATTGGGTTATACTGGGACTTTAATTGGCTACCAGCTCATTTTTTCTAACTAGGGACAGCTATCGTGACAGCACCCAGAACTCTCCAGTAACACAGAATAGAAACTATACATCATTTACACCCACTTTCTAAATATTTGCTTGTCGGGTGTCCGACCTGGAAAATGAAAATGCCACTTTTTTCATCACCTCAGAGCATTTAGTTGACAATATAACATATCAAAGTACTGTTTTGTTGTGTTTGTTACACTGTGCGTTTGTACCAAAGATGCCCAAGTAGCAAGTTTACACAAAACAAAAAGACTAATTCAGAAAGAAGCCAGAGGGGGACTAAAGTGTTTTGTGATGTGGCTCTCTTCTTTTTTATTATCTTATACATTTTTTAGCAGATACGTTATCAAGGAACACTGGTGGTACAAATGCTGTACAAATTACTCAGTTATTCAACACTAATATAATCTTGAATCAAACTGCCAGATGACCTACATTTAACAGCCAAGTCAAAAGATTTATTCAACCAAGTAGTGCATGAACAGCAACGTCCAAAGATAGTTCAGGTTACTCAGTAAGCTAGTTATTTGATGATTATTTATTCACGAGCGAACAATATAATTCTCCTCTTGCAATCTAACAGTAAGTGCTACAGTCCCGCAAGAAGACATGAAAAGTTTTCAAAGGACTACTGGAGCTGTAAAAGGGTAAAAAGTCTGGAAAATTAATTTCTATCTGGGGGAAACAATGAAGCAAGACGTAAAACTTGATCTTAGTAGTTTCACAATCTGAATTGTATTTAATTTTAAAAGCCAAACTGTGCCATATTCATATTTTATTTGAAAGAAAACTGATCAGTATATGAACTAATATCAATCATAAAGCAGTATTCCTCAGTAAACACATAGGACTGTGTTTAACACTTTTTGACTACAACGTAGCCCTTATATATCTCACGGGACACCAAAATACAGAACGAACAAGGCTAGAAATATTACAAAAACACTGAAGACAAAAAAATAAGCTGCTTCTGGTGGAAACCTTGCATTTACTTTCATTTAGGATTTCTAAATGTATCACCGCTGAGTTTTAAAAATTCTACTGTAGCTAAACGCTAGTTATGGAAGAGAATGCTATAAAAAATAGTAGCCCAGGAAATAAAAAATAAATAAAAAAAAGTGTGATCAATATAATGATGTCCTGTGCATGTGTGAACAAGGAACAATTGCTATGGCACGATATTGAACTTTCTTGACAAGAAGAAAAGCTCAAAACAAGCCGGTCTGCAATTTCACTCCAATGAAGCTGTTCTGAAAGTCATGCATCATTGCAAAACCTAAATCATGCTTCATTGCGGAACAAAAAAACTCAGTTGGAAGCTTCTGAACGTGAAGTGCCCGCATCTTCTCTGGTATGCACTGTTTTTGTTTTTGTAACCAGAATAATAATGTGGTACATGAGAAGCCTCGTGGCGTGCCAGTAGGCAGCATGCCACTGGACCCTTTTAAGGGCAGGCGGTGACTCATTTCAAGGAAATATACTCTACAGTGCTGTACTGCACTTGCTTTTTTTAGGGTCTTCCTTCAAAAAATGGGGATCCTTCCGTGCTGAGCGTGTCTGTCCGTCCGCCTGTTAACACTCGACAGGGTGAATGCTGTACAGTAACTGCATTGATTTTGCAGCAATCTTCAATAAGCTATACTCCAATAAACTTGATGTTATAATTTTTTTTCCCCTTTCACGTGAAGATTATCAGGGACAACCTAGAACATAACAATCTTTTTATGGTTTTATATTTTTCTTTTCTGCGAATGCACTGAAAGTCAAAGCTTGCCGGTGTTGTTTGCCACCTGTGCTCATATGAAGCTCGAAATACAAAACCCTTTTCCGCTGGAGCAGAAACCAAGCAAATCTGGCCACGGATCTTTACATGGTGCTTTTACATTTTTTAACAGCAGCCCAGTAAATCGTTCTTTCGTAATCGTTGCTGGCAACTCTCCCACGAGTTTGGAATTGAGTTTATTCTTACCAAAGATAGAGCTCAAGCCAGCCAGAGAAACTTGCTTTAAAATTATATCAGCAACTGAAGATGACTTATAAAAGTATTCCATATGTGAGGTCCCCAGCGCTGTGCACTGATGATTGCTTTCAGCTGGGAGGAGTTCTTGTTCCACCTCAGAGTTGCTTGCTGTTAACAGGATGCATGACTCCCCTTCTGATAGCGGGGGTGAAGCCCATTTCTGTGGATTATTTCTTAGTAATTCACCGCTATTAATCGTGAGCCCAATACATCCACGCCACCCACTTATACAACTTTTCTTTTTTTTTTTTTTTTTAAATAGATCCAAAACTCTTTCAAATGAGTTCTCCACATTTAAAAAAAAAAAAAAAAAAAAAAATCGCTTACTCGGGAGAAAATGTCTTCTTGTGTTTTTCCAGACGTATTTTTCTGGCCTGTGATTTTTAATTTTTTTTTTGCGACTCTTTTTACAACTATGCGTATTTATTTTTAAATATACTGTAGTAAAAACAGTTTCTAATGGTCTGTATAGCGTTAAAATATATATATTTCCATTTACTCCAGAGAAGTAGTATTGTTAATTCGGAGGTACTCTGTGATATAGCAGCCAATAATTTTCCATAAGCCTAAATTTCCTGCAGACCACATGAGGAAGTCTGTATGATGTGTGCATTTTTTTCTTTGGAGTGATTTATTACTCTGCTATGATAGCTGACTTCCTTGATGTTCTATATTGTATCTAACTAAATACAGATACATTCTTTAAACAGTAAAATGTCCAGAAAGATAAGGATACCGACCCCTCCACTGCCTAAATAAACCAAACATGTGTTGGTGTGTCCACCAAACTGGTATGAAAAAAAGTATAACATATTGAAAAGAAACATGAAATACAGTGCTAATCCCCAAACTCCTTTAACACACAGAGCAGGCTGCTCTTTATCATGCGAAGAGCATTTAGTGAAGGGCTACTTTTCTGTGAGTGGACTTTTGTTTATCCGACTTAAATACATGTGCTCAAGTCCACACACAAAACATTCAATTTTGTATTTCAAAGTTAGGTTGTCAATACAGTACAGTGCAAAAATTGTAGTAATTACCATTTCAGCAATGATTGCTTGTTAAGATGCACAAGATTTTGAGGAACCAAGATGGGGAAGCATATTACAGTTGCGCTGTGCACTGAACCCCATAGTGACAGTGAAGTACTGGGTGCAAAGCTAATATGCTTCCCCAGGTGATGTCCTCTTTTTTTTTTTTTGCTGGAATAGTTAGTATGCATGGCAAATAATGATGAAAGCAGAAACAACATCAGGGAATGATACCAAACAAACACATGGATATATCAATCAGGCATGCAAGGAAACAGACCAAAAATGGAGATCATAAAAACAGTGGCTAAGCTTACCATGCAGGCTTTATTCCTTTTGGATTTCCTCTGTATATTTTAAATGAGTTGTTAGTGGTTTCACTGGTAATCTAATTGCGAGGGTCAAAGGTTCACCTTCCAAACGCAGCACTTTCTGCTCCCCAACAAAGACAAACTGCCCTAACATTACAGTTTACAGAATAATGATCAGAGACAAAAAGAGCACTGGTTTATCCCCACTTACCCATATACACAATCGCTATACTGAGGCAGTCTTCAATGTTACTAGATAAGCGTCCTCATTCTAACAAGATAAACTGCTTTATTCATGACAGCTTGAGCCATTGTGGACTGAAACACACACAGTGTCCACACCAAGTCGTTTGCGTTATATATAATCTATAAGGTTGATTTTGTCTCTTCGGTTTTGAAAGCCAGTGAATGGAACAATAAGCACCATTGATAGAGTGGTGATGCTTAAGTAAGCAGTAAGCAGTAATTGGGTTAGGCGAAGCGAAAGTGCAACATGCCAGTAAACAGCTCCACAATTTGTTCGTCCTGGATAAGCCCTAAAACCCATTTAGGGGAGGGTGTGGCTTGTAAATATGGATTTTACAGCATTATTATTTGACACGCAGAGCTGCAATAAAGCCCACTTCCCTTTTTAACAGCTTGGGCCCCCGTGCAAGTGGTAGCAATCAGTCGAGACGCTGGAGCGAGCAGGAAATCTAAAATTAGTTTTTACTACCTATAATGGAAGATTTACGGGATGGTTTCATTTGCAGTCTTGGGGCTAAAAAGCTGCAGCCGGAGAACAAAAAACAACTTTCTGAAGTGGGCTAATCAAGCCCCTTCCCCAAACAGGCACCCACAGCAGAGCCATACGCACTGCCCTGGCAGAAGGTTTGAATTAGGCATCAGGGGGCCTCCAGTTAACGCAGCCCTTGTAGGGTTTCGAGTGTCCTTCCATGCCACTCTTCATTCAGTCCTTGTTTTTTAATAGCCTGTGTTGCCAGCATTACACAGCAGTCATTTTCATATTGAATACTGTACGGGACGCTGTACAATACAAGCTCATATCCACTCCAACTCATACATTGGCTTACTGTTCGCTCTGAGCTTGGGTAGGTAAAAATCAGCTTCTATCTTTTATATATCTATAGACTCGATACAATGATGCCTGAAGGTTTAAATAGAAAGGAATAGTAGATCGTTCCATCATAACTATGCAGCACATCACATCAGAAGCACATTAACAGATCTAAATAGAAAAAAATGAGTGTAGTTGCCATGGTTTCAAAAGCCTATAAGTACCTCCAGTGTAACTCCAAAGTGCTGTTCATAATAGTGTGAAAAGGGTGCTGTAGGGCACACGCTGATACCCATCACACGGGCGCACAGGCACATGGGCCGCTCTGACCTTCAGTGGGGTGAAAGGCCCTATAATTATTGTATAATACCACTAACATTGTTTGTCTCACATTTTGTAAAATGATTATGGAAAACAACAGGAGTTCATTAAAGACTGTTTAACCATGACCCAGTGTGTTTAAGGTCATGACAGGTGTATGAGTGGTCTTTTAATTGGCTCCCACAGCACACTGCTTTCTAATGACTATTAGTTACTGTAGAAAGCTGCAAATGTACGCATTACCCTACTTAAAGCAAATACTGGAGCCTTAACCCTGGGCCTACTGGAAACGAACAATACAGCTGGTCTGACATCACAATTGGCACAGTTTCCCTCAGCTAAAATATACAAACATTTCCTCCAAATTAGCCTTTTCATATTTGTGTAATGTGAGAAGGAATATATTAAGCACAGAGCACGCTCGTAAACAGTTTGTCGACGAGCATCAAAACTGACCGGTATCAGATTTCATAATAAATCAGTAGTAAAGCCAGGAGAGAATTCAAAAGATGTGATATTAATGAAAAAAAAAAAAATAAATAAATTGTTGGCCAAGTACAGTAGGCATTGGTATGTGATTTGTATTGCTTTATAATTATTTTATGACACTAAGGAGGTGTTTTTCTCTTTAAAGAAAAAATAACACTGGAGTTAACGATTAAAGTGCACTTAATCTTTAAGAATAACAGGCATTCTGTACTTACGAAAATCTAACTATGTTTTTTTTTATATATATATGTACAGCTATGGCCAGAGGTTTTCCATCAGAATTAACACATTTTGCTTCATAAAGTCGGATTAAACCTGCTGAATAATGTTATGTTAACATATCGAATTACATACAGCTTTGTAGTTTTCCATACGTTAACGAAAAACTCAAAACATTTTGAAATCTAACCTGAAATACTGTACTACTATTAAGGCTTCCTGCAGACTTTTGCAATATAATTTTTCTTTGATTACATGACGTTAAATAAAAGATCAAAATGTTCATATGGTTATTTTTTTCAATTATATAACACTATGTAACACAATTTTTGTTCCTGGGTAGTAAGCGTTATTTCCTAATTGTTTATGCCTCAAAAGTATAGAAAATGGCTATTATTCCCCACAAACTTTGCTTTTGTGACCAGGACAGTGATATTTCAAAATATCACTATTTCCAATGGGAAAACTGGCAAATGTGTGTCTTTTCGTTCACATAAAGTCAGAAAAAAACAACCTATGAATCCAAATTAACATGTATTTATACTAAAGTAATACAAAAATGACTACAAAAGATTTAGAAGTGAGCAGTTTTTCAAGATTTACGATTATACAGTAAATACAGCATAATCGTAAATCTCGAAAAACTACTCACTTCTAAATCTTTTGTAGTCATTTTTGTATTACTTTAGTATAAATACATGTTAATTTGGATTCATAGGTTGTTTTTTTCTGACTTTATGTGAACGAAAAGACACACATTTGCCAGTTTTCCCATTGGAAATAGTGATATTTTGAAATATCACTGTCCTGGTCACAAAAGCAAAGTCTGTGGGGAATAATAGCTATTTTCTATACTTTTGAGGCATAAGCAATTAGGAAATAACACTTACTACCCAGGAACAAAAAAAATAAAAAAAATTGTTACACGGTGATAATCAGTCCAAAGATTCTAGGTGATGCAAAACGTTTGACCGTAGCTGTACACTGCTTTCCAATATACATAAAACACATTCTCACAGCTTCAGATGCTTTTGACAGACTTTACCAATTTTAAAAATGTATGGTCTGGTTGACACAAAGACCTGGACTGTTACTAATCCCTGAGGACCGGGTCTGAGCCCCTGCCCTACAGCTTTCTCATGACCTTACACAAGGAAGGCTCTCAGAATAATGCCAGGAGCAAGAGGTTGATAAATAACGCCATCATGCTAACACTTTGAAGATTGCAAATATATTTCCATCCACAGGAAGTCATATATTATCCGTAGCCCTCAGTCAGTTCTCTGTGTTCAAAGCACACATTTTTTTTCGCTATACTTTTTTACCATGTAGTCTCTCACAAACAGGCTGATTTAGAAGAGATATCCAGGATGGCACATGTCGACATTTTACCCGCGTTTCAATCGTCGATAACCGTGAAATCGTTCTCGCTAATATTACGTGTGAAAAGATTGACAGATGTCATCACATTGACGAGAATTGAGTTGACCGCTGACAGCACCATGTCAATGAAGTGATTGTTCAGTAGTTAGCAACATTCACAAAACTAGCTAAGATTACTCAGAACATCCCATATTAGGGTTCATTTAACTTTTGTCAGGCCATGACCAAAGAACATACGAAGGAAGGAGCTGGTAATGGACTGGATCATGAATGAGAAGTAAAGGGTTATGCTGCGCATTATCATAATGAATATCTCAGCTGGAAGGAAATAGTTTAAAAGACGTGTCAGAAGGAAGTTCTTTTCTGATACAGTAGGTTTGGAAATTGCGTTAAGGTCCCGTGGTTACAATGCATTGAAAGATAATTGGCAAAAGCAGAGTCGGCAGCAGTCGGAAAACTAATCAGGTGTGCAGTTAGAATATCCTTTAGCAGCACTTAAAAGTTAGCACAGGCTGGGTAGCATTGACCTTGGAAACCTCCACAGTGAGTTAGGGTCAGTGAAACCCATGCTTAAAACAAAACAACACATACTTCAATATTCAAAGCTGGAAGTGAAAACCTTCAGGGCTTGATATTGCAGATATCGCTGCAGGAAGCTGATTATCTTTATCAATAATACAGCCAATAAATTCTGGCAGCACAAATGTCATAAGATAAGCGCTTTAAATATATAATATGTCCACTGTGTTTTGATTTGCTCATTACTAAATGGAAAACATACTTTATAAAAAGAATGACAGTAATTACTGTAAGTGTTGGATACTTATGCTAATAAACATTTAAACAAATGCATTTGCTCTGGTCGTTGGTTAGTTCACAATTGCAATAAAACACCAACATTTCCATTTAAATGGTAGTTACTTAGTAAATACATGCATGCTTACACATAGTTACAATGTTATTATGTATAGTTACAATGTACTTAATGTGTACATCTTTTTGCACATTATATATGTAAGTACACAATTATATCAGGAAGGGGTTAGGGTTAGGATTAGGATTAGGATTAGGTTTAGGGTTAGGAATAGATTTAGGGTTACGGTTAGCGTTAGGGTTAGTAATAGAGTTAGAGTTAGGGTTACAGCGTGCAAAAAAATGTACACACTAAGTATATAGTAACTATTCATAATAGCATTGTAATTATGCATAAGTACACATGTATTTACTAAGTAACTACCATTTAAATACACAGGAATTAGAGAAACTACGTGTTACTGTATTTTCTTCCCCTCCTGAGACAGTGCCTTCATTAGATTTGCAATAGAAAATCACCCACAAACTCACCGTTTCATGAAAGGGGAATTACCAGTGCATCCCACACTTGAAAGATTATGTCAATTCAGAAGGTATCAAGTATTCCTTTAACTAATGTACCAATGAGACAGTTCCTGAAAGGAATCACTTAGAGAATGCTGCCTGTTGCAAGTGTTTGGCAATGGCACTGCAAGGTTCCTCTTGAGAGGCGAGGCAGCAGTCCAGTCTGCATGTCCATTCACAGAATGGCCTCTCTTTTTAAGCCTGTCTGCAAAGTCCCCCTCTTCAGCAGGGAAAATCGTATTATGTAAAAGGACCTTCTGTAATGCCAGGGCCTCAAGGTGGAAGGCAATGGAGTGCTCACACTGGCTGTCTATAAACAATTCATAATAACAATCTCTTTTCCTAATTGTACTATTAGGCAGAGAGGTGCGTTTAATAGCTCTAATGCATGTGTAATTCAGGCAGAGCTGAGTTCTAGTAACACCTACTGTGCACGTGCGACAACTGAAAAAACACCTGAGGCCTTCTTTGTTTGAAAGTGGTTGAAAGTCGGGTTAGTTTAAGAACCACATCATGATGAAAAATTGCAGATAGACATTCTCTGCTTTTCATTTGTGGAGAATTTTCCACCTAATTTGATACCTTTTTATTCAACAGACCACTTAATAAATAAAATATACTCCTAATTCCTAAGGAGTTGGATAATGTGTGCCCTGGAAACAATTTTTCTTTTGTAATGTGCTTCTCTAATTGTTTTTCTCTACCCTGACTATTATATACAGTAGCAGGGCTGGTAGGTGACATAATCACACACAAAGACATAAGCCTGATATATGCTCTTTTGTAAAGCGGTAGGTATTAAATACTAAAGTAATCTGACAACCACTGAAATAGCACAAAATAATAATGACAAAATCCTGACAAAAAAGGCACATTTCAACAGATAGAAATGTATAAAAATGCATTAAATTGCATTACACGTGTGTGAGTAACATGCAATCAATCAATGCAAATCAATTATAATGCAAAGTATTTTTACTCAGTCCCTGGAAAATAAACGTTCTGGAATTAGAAGTAACAAGAGTGAAATAACTCACTTTCTGGGTGACTATTTTTTTTTTTACCTTTTATGAATGAATGGTACAGGTGGGAGGATGATGGGGAAACATCCCTAAGGCATCAAGTCTCACAGCACCTGACGCACTACGTGAACCCACCAAGAACAACCATGCTGAACAAGAATTAGTTTGTCCATTGTGTAAAGTAGTCATTGGGTCTTATGAAACGCCAGAAGCAATAACACATAGATCTACAGGCACGCATTATGTGGGCTACAGCAGGCGCATGTTCGCATATAATCATACGGTAGTTATATTTTCCACAGCTTAAAAGCCAATGACTACAATATTAAAAGTATTTTTTAAAAGCATGTTTTTTTTTTTCTTTTTTTAATATTACAGATAATTTCTTCCTCGGGTAAAAATATTTTAAAATGTTTCCGCTATATTGCACCTCAGGGACAATGTCCCCATAGACTTGATATAAGACGAAAGAAGTTGAACAGAATCCCACGCAGGGATGTGTTTTCTGATCCAAAACAACAGTGTGACTCATGTTATACTATTAAACAACGTTTACAAGTGAAGTCGCTGTTGAAGGATTAAACCTCAGATATTTATTCAGTTGTGTTTATTATCTAAGGTTCGTATATTGCAACCGTGGGTTGAATGTAGTTTGCGTATTTTTCCATTGTAATAGTTTTTTTTTTATATATATTATTATTATTTATTTGCTTTTATGTATAAAAGTCGCAGTTAATGAAGTCGTATTTGCATATTTGATGATAAAATGTGCTAGTCAGTTAATTATATTATATAAAAAAAAAATGTTAGAATAAATTGGCCCACAATAAGGCATTATATTCCAGTGTTTTTGTTTGCACGAAACAAAAATGTGTTTTTGCACATGCACGGAATGTTTTAAATGCACAACAAAATACTGTACACGATAGAACAGTTGTCATGCTTTTAATAGAGGGAAAACATGTCAGGATTACTTTGTGAACTGGAACATTGGCATCAGTACCTTTTTGTTTTATAGTCATATAACCCGCTCGGTGCCGAAAATAAGAACTGGGCTGAACTAACATAGTTACAAAAAACATAAAAAACAAAACAAACAAAAAAAAAAAACCCAAAACAAAACCGCAGACGTTTCGGTTAAAACACAGCCCACAGCAATGGATCAGCTTAGGCTACTGCTGATGCTTTGATTTTAAGGATACAGTTTGAATAATAACGGTTGTACTTACAATAAAGTTGAAGGAGACGGAGAAGAGGTGTACACAAACTCTCTCGTTCCGATGTGTTGTGGGTCGAGTAAATGGGGTGACTTGAGAGCGTTTGACTGAATGAGTTTCCTTGTTTCTCTAACCATGTATCAGAGCAACTGCCCAGACTACATCTACTATTAGTAAAGTATACATCATACACAGACACACAAAACCACTGTGTGAGCGAGTGAAGGAGGGAGAGAGAGGGAGAGAGCGAGAGAGAAAGAGAGGGAGGCAGAGAGAGCGAGGGAGAACGTCCTGAGCCCGCATAAAAACATGCTGAAGTGAAAGAAAGAAAGCTGGTGGTGAAAAGAAATAATAATAATAATAATAATAATAATAATAATAATAATAATAATAATAATAATAACAACAATATTTTGTTCCTTTTTGTTCCTGGGTAGTAAGTGTTATTTCCTAATTGTTTATGCCTCAAAAGTATAGAAAATGGCTATTATTCCCCACAAACTTTGCTTTTGTGACCAGGACAGTGATATTTCAAAATATCACTATTTCCAATGAGAAAACGGGCAAATGTGTGTCTTTTCGTTCACATAAAGTCAGAAAAAAACAACCTATGAATCCAAATTAACATGTATTTATACTAAAGTAATACAAAAATGACTACAAAAGATTTAGAAGTGAGTAGTTTTTCGAGATTTACGCTTATACTGTAAATACAGTCCAAAGACATGTTTTTCAGGGTGATTGGTCATTCTAAATTGACCTCTATGTGTGGTGCTCTGTCCAGGGCATAGTCCTCACTTGCGCCCAGTGTCTGCTGGGTTAGGCTCCAGCTCACCGCGACCCTCTAAAAGATTAAGCGGTTAATGATGGATGGATGGATGGGTGGGTGGATGTAATGAATGACCCCTACTGGCCGAATAGGCAAGGCAAAAACTGTAGCGTGTCTGCCTTTAGTGACATTACTGTCTTGACACAAAACAACGTTATAAATGACATTACCTCACAGTATAAGGAATCAGGGACCTAATTAGCATATGGTCAGAGAGAGGGATGCTGGCATAAAGGCGATTGGCCTTTCTGTGGGCTCTGACCCTAACCCTAAACCATTTGCCTTTGTGTTATTGTTTCCTCTTGTGTGCACCACTGTCCTGTCTGCTCTGGTGTAAGTGTAATGTATTCTATCGAATATATGGAAGCATGCTTTGAAATATGTTCCCTTATATTTTATTTTATGGACATATATTCCCAACATAATTTAAAGTATATGGAAGCAGATGTTCCCTTACATTTCATACTATATGTTGGGATATATTTTAAAATATATGTCAATGTATGTCTAAAATATATTTAAATATACACAATTCTATATTGGTTACAATCTGTTTCAATATATTATAATAAGAGCAAAGTAAAGAATACAGTAAATAATTACATTTAAGAGCAAGTTCAACTAAGAGCAGTTAATTTCTAGTAAAAATATTTGCTTATACAAGTGAAATCCATTAAGAGCACGTAGTGAGTACGATTAATGGATAAGAACAATTTCAAATAAGAGCACAAAAATGTGAGTATGGATATCTAAGAGTAAAATAATGAAATTGATATTAAAATAATATGGCTTAGGATAAATAAGTCAAATTGTAAAACATTGCAATTGATGTAGAATGCGCAGTACTTCATTTTTGCAAGATAATGATCATGTACTGTCTTGTGTACATGGTTTTACAATTATATAACCGTTTAAAACAACATATAATGTAGTCTTATTTTAGGACATCATTTAATGAGTACTAAATTACTAATTATATTCAGTATTAAAAGTCATAAACAGAATTTAAAATAAATGATTATAAAGTGACATAAAACTGCACAAGAAGCCACCAAAATGCACGGTACAAAGAAAGATGAACATTGTGTTTATGCAGAACAACCGTTATTTGCACAAAAAAACATGCAATCTGTCATCAATGGGCCTCATACCAACTAGGATACTGTCCCTCCTGTAATTAAGATTAAGATTGTGAAGATTATGTTACATTGGTGTAAACTAAAGGCAAGAATTTAGCTGCTCTGCTAAGATTGTCAAGCTGTCTGTTAAAGCAAGCCACAGTGCTTTAAACTGTAAAAAGGCAAGCAGTGCATGTTCATAGCACACCCTTGAGCTATGCATGTGAGCTTATCTGTGTGATTGCAAGAGAATAGCTATTTGGTTTATTAATTGGATCTTATTGACTCCCTTTTTGACAGAGCATCATGCACAGAAGTTTGATTGTGACCAAGGGGTGTTTTCAATGAAAGCAAAGTTATTTTAGCTCCAGACATGTTTACATTTCTGTGGTCTAGTCTCTAACTTTTTCTCTTATTTCTCTTTCAGAATGCTGCTCCGTGAGCAAGTCCCAATCCCCTGACTCCCAGACATTCCTCGAGTCTGCCAAATCAGAGGGAAAAAAAGGGATAAATAATAAAAACAAAACACATTGAGAGAGACCCCCAGGTCTGGGTCAGACGCAACACTGCGAGCCTCTCCCCGGCTCAATTTCCTGGTTTTTAAACTAGAAAAAAATAATAACTTGGTCCAGTCACGTGACTGCTTGATACCTGCCTGCTAATGCAGGATTAATCATTCCGTACAATGTTAACCCTGAAACGACTGGAATCGCCCTACTTTTCTACTTTTCTTCATAGAGAAGAAAAAGCATGTATATTTTCTGTAATAGGTAACACCTTAATCAATCCCATTTAAAAGAAAAAAATACAATCTTGACTTACTTATTTCAGGGGAAAGCCAGAGACCCAGGGCATCGCAAGCGAGCGTCTAAACCACTACACAAAAGAGCTCATCTGAATTCGAGATTTTAGAGCTTTTACCTCTAATCTCATCTCACCACCAGGGGACAGAATCCGTAATGACAGTGCATCACACAACGCATCATTAGGATGGCATTATAACTGACAGCCCGGGCTCCAGTGGATTTCATTAGGATGGCATTATAACTGACAGCCCGGGCTCCAGTGGACTGCATTAGGAACATGAGGACAACAGGGAGAGCAGCATATTAAGATATCTCATTACCAGCAGGGACACAGGGAGTCAGCACTAGCAAATAACTGCAGCACCAAATTCCTCAAACGCAACTAACATCTGCATTTAAATGGAAACCACCCCAGTGACTTATAGTTTATTATAGTGCGTTTCTTTGTGCTACCAAAATTATGCAAGCAGGCCTATAATAGTTTGGCATAAGTTGGTTGGAGGTGTAATTAGACAGGACGTCTCAATTCAAGTCTGTCGCAGAGGGCCATAGTACAGTAGCAGTTGAACAGTACAGTTGAGAAAGTAGAATGAGAAAGTACAATAAAAAGCTACCACACAATCATAAAACCAGCTGGAACTGCAATGTTATATGAAACGGAAAGAAAACATCAGGCTGGATTTAGGGTAATTATCTATCACTATAAAACACTCAGTGTTAGTAAGTGCAGTGAAAGAAACTTTGACAAACATTTTGACTAGATGTTGTTCTCAATGCTTCAATAATATTGAACGTGTTAAAACAGGAGAGGGACATAGCGGAGATGATGATGCACTGGACTCTAGTCACAAAATTCCATAAAACATCCTGAAAGTTCTGTCAACAGATCCCATTATCTACACTGGGCGTCAGCAGAATATCTTCTGAATCAGAAGGGAGAGAGGTGCCGAACCCGGAGTGCCAAGACTGGGGTCATCCCTCGAGAGTCAGTCTGACGTATTGGAGGGAATACTCTCCACCAAGCTGCATGGCTTCATTTCGACAAGCCTGTCATACAAGTTTATGTTTTGGAAGCAAATCTGAAACCATCTACTTTGCAAGAATATGAGTCAGGGGCACGTCTTTTCACTAACCCCATAATAAAAATGAAAGAAAAACCAACGTGTGCTTTTACATGCTTCCCTAAAGATGCATGAGAACAAAAATAATAGGATTTTATAGCCAATATAATACACATGTAAAACACCAAATGCCAAGGGGCAAACATGATTGAAAAATGACTAGGATGCTGAAGAACGTATTGTCACACTACCTGCACTTGTGTTTGCAAAGACCTACAGTATAGACAAAAGGTTTGCATCCCCCTATAGAATTAATTCTTATTGCTTCATAAAGCTGAATGAAACCTGTTGATTAATGTTACGTTGACATATTGAATTAGATACGCTCTGTAGTTTTCTATATACTTAACAAAAAACTGACACCAATTTAAAAGTTTGACATTTAGCAATCTAACATGAAATACTGTACTGATATTCCGGTACACTGCGATATCATTTGCTATTTATTTATTTATTTATTTTGATTACATGATGTTAAATAAAAGCTCTAAATTACTGTATGTCTCAATCCTAAAACTCTAGGTGATGCCAAACATTTGGCCAAAGCTGTAAAGCACAATACAACAAAGTGTTATCATTAATAATCAGTACAAATAATTGCCATTTAGGGCATTGTTATAACGTGCTTTCAATTGCTCAGTGGGGATTTGTTATACAGTGTATAGGCTCTATCCCCAATGCACAGGCAATGCAACAGGTCTGTATTAAACACAGATATAGAGGCTAGATTGGATGAGTAAGAAATATACCAAGAGCAATGGTCACAGAGTCAGGAGCTGCTTGCTAGAATATTACCACAGATGTAATATTTGAATGTGTAAGCATGCCAGTTGTATAACCCTAAGCCAACACACACCAGGACTGTAATTCCTTGCAGTTGTGTTGCTGCGGTGCAATATTGTGCTGCTACTGTGTGAGGATGCTACCATTGCTGCTGTCATTGCTGGTACTGTTGAGGTCTTTAATGTTTGAGCCAGGATTTTGAGAGGGTAATACATTGTGAGGTCTGGAACTTGTTGGCTACATTGAGTCTCTGTGCAAGGATTTTATTTTTTAATACAAATGGTATTGAGTTTTTTTAGCTTGGACAAAAAGAGTAAATTAGGGAACATATCTGTTTACTTTTACTTTATATGGCAGCCTCTAGCAGAGCACATTTATTATTACACTGACTGCCGCCCGTCTGTTTTTCTTTGGAGAATTAGACAGGGTCCCGCCCTTTCTTTCAGCGCTCTTTAATTCCACATTGCGATAGACGGCTCGTTCTCTGAAATCCTATCCTCCCAGCAGAGGGTGTAAAGGGTTAATAATATCATGCATCTCTCTAACGTTACAAGCTGTTTATGGTACATAACGTATTGGTCGCTAATACATTGAGTGCAAGCATTAAAGGAGCTGAAATGGGACAGAGCATCCTGAGCACGTTTGAACAGCTGTGGGCATTTCACTGGAATGTGAAAATAAAGCGTCAACACTTTTAGAGCACGTGCTGTAGTTTCAAATGGTCGTATTTTTGTGTTTGATGTTTGCAATCATTTTCAGAGCTTCTTATTGCAATAACTCAAATACAGGGATTTTTTTTCTATTAGGTTGTGTTAACGGGCTTCCACATGAGTTCAGGAGAATCTCTTTACTTCTATATGTAACATTATGTAAGAGATGACGTGTCTGTAGAAGTGTAACATTTAAAGGTTCTATTGAAATGATTACGCAAGAGGAAGAAGTTAAAATAATTAGAAACTTTAAATAACATTTATTGATAACAACTGAACGTGAAAGTACAATGTTTAAAAGTAACCCAATAACAGTGTTCTTTATATATAAACTGGTAGGAACTTTTGAAGGTACTGAAATGGAATCAACACAGAGTTAGTGAGACAGTCGTGTTTGTGCAGTGAATGGACAGTCAGTGAGTTCATAATGAAAGTCTGCATTGTAGGACCCTGATTAAAGGCATCGTGTTCAAGACCATATCTGGAATGCTCTCCACTGTTAAAACCCACACAAAGTTTATGAAAAGTCTATAGAAGAAACAGCACCATCTAGTGATTGGCCACTTTTCAACAAGTTTCCAGCAGTTGTGCTGGCAATACACTCCCTGTGCACTAGATGGTGCTGGCAGTCGCTAATATAAAGACTCTGGCTGATCTAGCTTGCACTGCATTCTGTATATCTACACAGGGAGACAAGAACTGAAGAAAAGCTCCTGAACCTGAACACAGACTTAAACACACAGTATTGAAATAAACAACTGCAAACATCATCAAGGTAAAGGAACATTTTAAGATAAGTCATTTAAAACCACTTATTCTGCAGGTACAAAACGTGAAAAGGAAATTGAAAAGATCCACATTATTAAGATACATGGTAGTTAGAAAGCCACTCTGGGGCTTCTTTGATTACAGCATAACTTTTATTCCTTTTTAAATCTGTTACTTACAATTTAAAGACTAAATAAATGGGGTGCGTTCACCTTAACTTGATTTAACAATATCCATAAGAGCTATAGGACCGGATGCTTATTTTGTTTGTGTTCTATTAGAACAATGCTCCTGATAAACACAATGTTCTATGATATGCATTATAAAGTGTGAATGTCTTTTTTGTGCTAATGCAATCACTAGAGCATCACATAAGAACATAAGAACATAAGTTCTAGAATGAGACAAGGCCATTCGGCCCACTGATGCTCGCTCGCTCTGGTGCCAACGTGGTCTGTTAGCACTCGGGAGGAAAAACAACCCCCCCCACCCCAACCAGGTTAGTAGGGGA